>NC_083116.1:18220968-18402328 GCF_949774975.1 Lagenorhynchus albirostris
ATTTACCCCTGGTGTTTCAGAAGGTATGGTGTGTCTGGGAGAAGTCAAAATAGTAGAAAAGCATGAGGTCCACATCTCCCTGGCCCTTGGGAAAGTAGGCTGTGACCATTAATATCTCTTTGTTTCTCTTCAGTCTGAACTCAATGGCCTTTATTAAGAGATGGTAAAAGAATCAGGGTATGGGATCAGCACAGAGAGTGAAGTTGACCTTGCCTTAATTGTCTTTTGCCATATTTTTAATCTAGGATTTTGGTCCCTTAGGCTTGGTGTTGTAAACCAGGAGTCGAACATGTCAGTCACAGTCTGTGGCTACCTTGAAATTAGGGAGTGATTATGGGAACAAATTCAAGAATGTTGGAGTGACTAATGATTTGAATCAGGAAAACCTTTTAATTTATGGAAAACACTGTCAACTTTGAAATAGCTACTGCCACCTCGGCAGGGTACAGCATACCTCTAAACTAGGAAACTATTAGGGTTCCCTCTACTGTGGTTTCACAAAACAAAAACACAAAGATAGGGAAGGATGAACCCCAAAGTGAACCTTTGTCTTGGTTCACTTCTAGTGCCTATTCAGTACTGTTTGGCATTTGGAAATCTGTTTCAATCATTTCTTCCTTCCATCATTTCATCACTGATTGATTCATTCAGCAAATATTTGAGTACCTACTCTATGCCAAGATGCAGAGTTAGGAGTGGATAGTGAAGTTAAAGAAACACTTCCAAGGACATCATTTAAAAGGGGAGATATTGGGTGAATGCGAAAGCTTTAAAGAGACGGTAAAAGTATCACAGGTTGGGTGGAGGAGACTACTGCAAGGTTCTTGTGTGGGGCCCTAATTTGAAATATACATTAGAAACTTGAGGATATTAGGGAACAGCCAAATGGACTCCAATTTACAAGGGGCACCCTGGCAGCAAGAGGGAAGGGGATTTAAGCACTGAAAAGCAATTCACAAAAAGACTTTTCAATAAAACCTCTGGAAGGAGGATGGAATGGTATCCTTAGAAGTCAGATCACTCACCATGGAGTCAGAAAGTCAAAACATCCTGTATTGTGGTTCCAGGTCAGGGAGGATGAGAGGAATATTCCCAGGGCAGCATGAAGAGGTGTCACTAAAATGTCCCCACAAATGGTTCATGGTGAACTTGTCCAATGTTCCTCAAAGAAGACCATAAAGTTGAAAGGTACTCTTGGGGGTTGGAGAGTGGACAGAAGGAGCTTAAATCTGTAGTCTCTTGAATGCTAGACAATTTGTATTTGACCAAGAAATCTGAAATCAATGAAGGATAATGATTGTGCTCCAACTTTGAAAGTTGTGAAGTAGAAACTTGGAAGTGGAACCTTGGAGGTGCGGACCAATAGAGCAAGTGCAAAACTACAGAGAGTGGTAGTTCAGGCCAAGAAAGAGCTCCTTGATTATAACGGAAAATGAGAGGCCTAAGACAAAGA
The DNA here is from genome assembly GCF_949774975.1 of Lagenorhynchus albirostris. Lineage (NCBI taxonomy): Eukaryota > Metazoa > Chordata > Mammalia > Artiodactyla > Delphinidae > Lagenorhynchus > Lagenorhynchus albirostris. Next base: position 18,222,422 of record NC_083116.1, read on the forward strand.
AGAAGGTTGTAGTCTATTAACCAAAATCTGTGGGGCTCAGAGCCAAATATCACTGACCTTGTGTTAAAGCCTCTGACTGTTCCTGAGTCTAGATTGCCATGGAGAAGCATGTCTTACTTATACTAATTAACTTTACATGAGTCTGTATTTGTAGATTAGATGTTCACCTCTATTACACAAAGTCACATCATTCACACATCTACGCATTATTTTTCTGACATACAACATTTGAAAAAATTTTAACACTAATTTATTTCCTGGGTTTCAGTATTTGTGAGTCCGATTTAATGAAAACTTTATCTAGAATCAACTCTATGGAAGTTCTGTGGCAAGACTTCAATTCATTTTTCAGGGGCCTCCAACAGGACAGAAGGGAAGTGGAGTTTCCATTTTTCCTGCTTAGCTCTTTTTGATCCACTTTTGCTCTGAGAAGAATATGAAAAAGAAAGAAATATTTTAAGAGTTTAAATGTAATAAAGCCTTTCAAAATAACCAAAAACAGTTATTGTTTTACGATACTGAAACTGAAACAAATTTTGCGGATGGGGGTTGGTAGGAATGGGGAAGTTGAGAACAAAGGTATTGAGCCATGGGTTTTATTCTTGAAAGAAAACAGTAGAAGGGAATCCATTAAAATGAGCCTCTTTTTTGCCTTCCTGAAGGAATCCTAGTGTTGAGTCTGATGAGTGGATATTTGCTAGGCAGTAGATATACAGAATTGAAATAATAAGGCTTTTAGATGCACAGGGGCCATAAGCCAAGCCAACCCAATCAACCCACACACGATGCATCTACCTATCTGCAAGGCTATGGGCAAAGACCCAAGAGGACCCATTGGCTGTCTCTCACCACTAAACCTCAATCTTCATGTTGCCACTGGCCTTCTGGACTTTTCCATTAGTATTAACTGATTTTCTTGTCTAATGCTTCCCATGTTGCTTCAGATGTAATATCCCAATTCTAGCATGGATTACCCAGAAACCAACTCTCCAAACTAGCCATCTCCATACAGATAATCCCTGCTCCTCTACAGGTATATAGAAAGGAGAACCAGACCAGGTCCAGACACCCAGCTTCTCAGGAGTCATAGGAACTGAGACTCACAGGCATAAAAAGTTTGGCCAAGTCTACCATCCCCTAAACATCCTGCACAAAGGAATATTTTGTAAAATGAAAGATTAATTAAGAGTGGGCAAGATTCTATCACCCACTTGCTCCTGCCAGAGCCCAGGGCTGCTCCACTCATCAATAGCAAATTGTAGTCCGGGTCACTTGATCTCGGGAAGCTAAGAGGGGTCAGGCCACTGTTCATGTTCATGTATCTACAGGGTGCTGGTGTAGAGTGCACAAAGGTAGGTCTTCTCATCCTTTCCTATCTTTGTCATCAGTTGTCCTGCCAAAGGACCTGGCCTTCACCATGATGGAAACAAAAAGCCCACTTTTTCCAAGAAGGGCTTTTGTGTGTTTACAGGAAATCTGTTGGTATATGTATCACGGGTGATGACTGTTAAGGATACAAAAGACTGCAGTAGTGTTGATGGCAATCATTTTATTTACTTCTTTCCTTCCTTGGCTTGAAAACATGAACCAAATATATCCTCTAAGTAAGGGAAAATTGTAATAATGCTGTTGAGTGCAGATTTTACTGCTATAGTAACTGTAAAATCACACTGATAATAGGTTAAAAAATAATTGTATGTTGGGACTGAATTTTAGTGCTACGACTAAAACCCAGGAAAGCAAATTTAATAAAAATGTAGTTGTGAGGAGTTTTATATGTCATGATATAGGATCTAGTGAACAGGACAGATCAAAGGTTTCTGACTTAACTGAGGGTGGAGCACAAGGATTAAGCAATCATCCTTCCAGATGGCTGAGGGCTTGGGGAAGGGGTAGAGACACAGTGGATAATATCTTACAGGTACAGCTGCAAGGTGCACATCAAAGAAATGCCACCATGGTAAGCAAGGGGAACAAGATTAGGAAGAGAGAAACTGAGTCTCCAAAGTTACCCTTTTAGTGCTGAAAGGTCACATCAGAGACTGATAATCCTCTGTCAATATGGCAGGTGGAGGTGGGAATTAAAGGAAGAATTTTTAAAGTAATAGGTGGGGTACAATAGTACTCTCAAGAGGAAAAAGGGACAAAATAGAATATCTGGGAGCTTCAAGATGGCAGAAGAGTAAGACGCGGAGAGCACATTCCTCCCCACAAATACATCAGAAATACCACAAACACATGGAGGCTAAACAATACATGACTAAATAACCAAGAGATCACTGAAGAAATCAAAGAGGAAATCAAAGAATACCAAGAAACAAATGACAATGAAAACACGACGACCCAAAATCTATGGGATGCAGCAAAAGCAGTTCTAAGAGGGAAGTTTATAGCAATACTATCCTACCTCAAGAAACAAGAAACAACTCAAATAAAAAACCTAACTTTACAATGAAAGCAATTAGAGAAAGAAGAACAGAAAATCCCCATACTTAGCAGAAGGAAAGAAATCATAAAGGTCAGAGCAGAAATAAATGAAAAAGGAATGAAGGAAATGATAGCAAAGATCAATAAAACTAAAAGCTGGTTCTTTGAGAAGGTAAACAAAATTGATAAAGCATTAGCCAGATTCATCAAGAAAAAAAGGGAGAAGACTCAAATCCATATAAATTAGAAATGAAAAAGGAGAAGTAACAACTGACACTGCAGAAATAGAAAGGTCATGAGAGATTACTACAAGCAACTATATGCAAATAAAATGGACAACCTGGAAGAAATGGACAAATTCTTAGAAAACCACAACCTTCCAAGACTGAACCAGGAAGAAATAGAAAATATAAACAGACCAATCACAGGCACTGAAATTGAAACAGTGATTAAAAATCTTCCAACAAACAAAAGCCCAGGATGAGATGGCTTCACAGGCGAATTCTATCAAACATTTAGAGAAGAGCTAACACTTATCCTTCTCAAACTCTTCCAAAATATACCAGAGGGAGTAACACTCCCAAACTCATTCTACGAGGACACCATAACCCTGACACCAAAACCAGACAAAGAGGTCACAAAAAAAGAAAACTACATGCCAATAACACTGATGAACATAGACATGAAAATCCTGAAAAAAATACTAGCAAACAGAATCCAACAGCATATTAATAGGATCACACACCATGAGCAAGTTGGGTTTATGCCAGGAATGCAAGGATTCTTCAATATACACAAATCAATCAATGTGATACACCATATTAACAAATTGAAGGATAAAAACCATATGATAATCTCAACAGATGCAGAAAAACCTTTTGACAAAATTCAACACTGATTTGTGATAAAAACTCTCCAGAGGGCTTCCCTGGTGGCGCAGTGGTCGAGAGTCTGCCTGCTGGTGCAGGACACATGGGTTCATGCCCTGGTCTGGGAGGATCCCACATGCCGCGGAGTGGCTGGGCCCGTGAGCCATGGCTGCTGAGCCTGCGCATCTGGAGCCTGTGCTCCACAACGGGAGAGGCCACAACCAGTGAGAGGCCCACGTACCACAAAAAACAAACAAACAAAAAATCTCTCCAGAAGGCAGGCATACAGAGAACCTACCTCACCACAATAAAGGCCATATATGAAAATCCCAAGGACAACATCATTTTCAATGGTGAAAAACTGAAACCATTTCCTCTAAGATCAGGAAAAAGACAAGGTTGCCCACTCACACCACTACTATTCAACATAGTTTTAGAAATTTCAGCCACAGCAATCACAGAAGAAAAAGAAATAAAAGGAACCCAAATCGGAAAAGAAGCAGTAAAACTGTCACTCTTTGCAGATGACATGATCCTATACATAGAGAATCCTAAAGGTGCTATCAGAAAACTACTAGAGCTAATCAATGAATTTGGTAAAGTAGCAGGATACAAAATTAATGCACAGAAATCACTTGCATTCCTATACACTAATGATGAAAAATCTGAAAGAGAAATTAAGGAAACACTCCCATTTACCATTGCAACAAAAAGAATAAAATAGCTAGGAATAAAGCTACTTAAGGAGATAAAAAACCTGTATGCAGAAAAGTATAAGACACTGATGAAAGAAATTAAAGATGATACAAAGAGATGGAGAGATACACCATGTTCTTGGATTGGAAGAATCAACATTGTGAAAATGATTATACTACCCAAAGCAATCTACAGATTTAGTGCAATCCCTATCAAACTATCAATGGCAATTTTCACAGAACTAGAACAAAACATTTCACAATTTGTATGGAAACACAAAAGACCCCAAACAGCCAAAGCAATCTTGAGAAAGAAAAACGGAGCTGGAGGAATCAGGCTCCCAGACTTCCGACTATACTACAAAGCTACAGTAATCAAGACAGTATGGTACTGGCACAAAAACAGAAATATAGATCAATGGAACAGGATAGACAGCCCAGAGAAAAACCTATGCACATATGGTCACCTTATCTTTGCTAAAGGAGGCAAGAACATACAATGGAGAAAAGGCAGCCTCTTCGATAAGTGGTGCTGCAAAAACTGGACAGCTACATGTAAAAGAATGAAATTAGAATACTTCCTAACACCATACACACAAAAAAACTCAAAATGGGTTGAAGTCCTAAATGTAAGGCTAGACAGTATAAAACTCCTAGAGGAAAACATAGGAAGAACACTCTTTGACATAAATCACAGCAAGATCCTTTTTAACCCCCCCTCTCAGAGAAATGGAAATAAAAATAAAAGTAAACAAATGGAACCTAATGAAACTTAAAAGCTTTTGCACAGCAAAGGAAACCATAAACAAGACAAAAAGACAATCATCAGAATGTGAGGAAATATTTGCAAACAAAGCAACTGATAAAGGATTAATCTCTAAAATATACAAGCATCTCATGCAGCTCAATATCAAAAAACAAACAACCCAATCCATAAATGGGCGGAAGACCTAAATAGACATTTCTCCAAAGAAGATATACACATTGCCATCAAACACATGAATGGATGCTCACCATCACTAATCATTAGAGAAATTCAAATCAAAACTACAATTAGGTATCACCTCACACCAGCCAGAATGGCCATCATCCAAATATCTACAAACAATAAATGCTGGAGAGGGTGTGGAGAAAAGGGAACCCTCTTGCACTGTTGGTGGGAATGTAAATTGATATTGTTGGTGGGAATGTAAATTGGAGAACAGTATGGAGGTTCCTTAAAAAAGTAAAAATAGGGCTTCCCTGGTGGTGCAATGGTTGAGAGTCTGCCTTCCGATGCAGGGGACACGGGTTCGTGCCCTGGTCTGGGAAGATCCCAGATGCTGTGGAGTGGCTAGGCCCGTGAGCCATGGCCGCTGAGCCTGCGCATCTGGAGACTGTGCTCTGCAACGGAAGAGGCCACAACAGTGAGAGGCCCACGTACCACAAAATAAAAAAAAATAAAAATAAAAGTAAAATTAGAACTACCACAAGACCCAGCAATCCCATTACTGGGCATATACCTTGAAAGAATCATAATTCAAAAAGAGTCATGTACTACAATGTTCATTGCAGCACTATTTACAATAGCTCAGACATGGAAGCAACCTAAGTGTCCATCGACAGATGAATGGATAAAGAAGATGTGGCACATTTCTACAATGGAATATTACTCAGCCATAAAAAGAAACGAAATTGAGTTTTTTGTAGTGAGGTGGATGTACCTAGAGTCTGTCATACACAGTGAAGTAAGTCAGAAAGAGAAAAACAAACACTGTATGCTAACACATATATATGGAAGCTAAAACAAACAAAAAAACAAGAAAAGGTTCTGATCCACCTAGGGTCAGGACAGGAATAAAGACGCAAATGTAGAGAATGGTCTTTAGGACACGAGGAGGGGGAAGGTTAAGCTGGGACGAAGTGAGAGAGTGGCATGGACATATTTACAATACCAAATGTAAAATAGATAGTTGGTGCAAAGCAGCTGCATAGCACAGGGAGATCAGCTCGGGGCTTTGTGACCACCTAGAGGGGTGGGATAGGGAGGGTGGGAGGGAGACTCAAGAGGGAGGGGATATGGGGATATATGTATACATATAGCTGATTCACTTTGTTATAGAGCAGAAACTAACACAACATTGTAAAGCAATTATACTCCAATAAAGATGTTAATAAATAAATATATAATAAAATAAAAAGATATGCCCTCCTTAGTAGGAAGTTATGATTATAAATATTAAAATAAAAATCCAATTTTCATAGGTAAGATGAGGAAACTGAGATTCAGAGAGGCGATGTCACTTGGCTAGGACTAAACAACTAGAACGTTATGATTACAAACCGGTCTGTCTGAATCTTCAGCCCATAGTCTTTCTACTATACAATAGAAATCTCTCCACCTGGCTTGCAGGGAGGAGAGACTCCTACAATACCTTACTCACTACTTTCTTCTCCATTTTGCAGTTGGCTATTATTGGCTTTTAGTTTACTCAGTCGTTTTCTCAACTTCTCCTAAGTCATCTAGGTGAAGGGTGCAAAAACAGGTGCCCCAAAGAACCTATGTTTCAACTTGATGCCCTGAGCTTCAATCCACCTTCACTCTTCTGTCCTTCTCTGGAGCACTGGTTCTCAAGTGAGGATTTTTCCTCCCAGGGCACATGTGGCCATGCCTGGAGACATTTTTTGTTGTCACAACTAGGGGAGTGCTACTGGCCTCTGCTGGGTAGAGGCCAGGTATATGCTAAACATCTTACAATGCACGGACAGCTCCCCATAATGAAGAGTGATCAGGCCTAAAATGTTAATAATGCCAAGGGTGAGGAGGAATCCACCCGTTGCTCTAGGGAATCCACCTCATCGCTGTGTAATGTTTCATTCCTGTCTGTTTCAAACTGACTGCTTTTTTGCCATTGTTGATACCAACTGTCACCGAACATTCCAAGGCCTATTGTTACCATTAAAATTCCCAATAGTCATCCTTTCTGGGAGGTGTTATTTCCCAAATGCGGTCATGTGGACTGATTCTAGCTGGCCTTTCTGATGTTCCTCAAAGCTGTGACACTGGTTTATTCACATCCGTGTGGGGAAGCCTCCAGCCATAATTTTCCTATTATTTTTGTGATGGTCTAATGTAAAGTTCTTATTTATATGGGGCAAGGTTGGACATAAGTATTCCTCTCCTCCATTTTAGACTTTGTGAAATAAAATCCACTTTCCAAACCTAACCCTCAGAATCACACTCCTTTCTTCTCCCTAGACAGTTCCGTCTTGGCACTCTTAGCTGGATCTTTGGGTTCTGGGTCAACAGATTCAGCCTTACACATTTCGAAAAGTCTCAGTTTTCCTTTTCCTTTTTTGGAGCCTTTTCTTATCATCTAAAGGCTAAAATGTTGAACCTCAACATCTAAATATTGGACCTGGATATCTAAAAATGTCGGGCTTCAACTAGACCACTTTAGCATCCTAACAGCAGTTTGTATGCCACAGGGTAAGAAGCATTTCAGTTAAGGTACCCAGAAATGGCCCAAAGCAGAGATAAAGAAACTAAGTCTCAAAGGAGGAAAATGACTTCCTCAAGGGTACAAAGCTCATTTCTACAGAGTCACAACCATAAGACTACTAATTTTTCTACCATACTACAATGTCTCTACTAATACCAAAACCATACATACTTATATATAAGCATTCTCCAAACATCTTGAAGCAGGTTATATGATTTGAATACTTTTACATCAAATGTGAGGCATGAACATAACTAATGAGCTTCTAAGTATTATTATCATCTTCCCAAGTAAGACTCAGAGAGGTGACATGACTTGCAGAGCTGAAAACAGAACCCAGGTTAACAGACCCCTTTCTAGTGTAACACACCAATCAGAATGTTGATTGCCATAGGGGAGCCAGCAGAAGTAAATGTTACACATGCAATGAAGTTATGTCAGAACCCAAGCAAAGGATTCAGGCAATCACCTGGATAGGTAAGACAGAAACACAGAAATTGAGCTGAATTAGCCAGATTATTTATCCTGCCTGACAGATTCATTTTGACCTGAGACAAAATGCCTGCCTGAGAGCTTCCCTGTAGACATGGCTTATAGATGTCTGTAGGGATTGTCTGAAGCCATTGCAAAAATCTGTAGTAGCCAAGTGGGGATACCATTTCTCAGCCATATATAGGAGATGCTTCTTCTATAAAGCTCAAAAATGGGAATCCTCTATGTCCTAGGGATCAGTGAGTCTCAGGGGAGCAATTATTCTTTCTCTGGACCTTAGTGGTATACCCCATTTGAGAGGATTTGGCATTTCCAAGTCATTTTCTGACCATAGCTCCACCATTGAAAAAATAAGCTATTCCAATTTTATACCTGAAATATTTACTAAATAGTTACTATCTGCTGCACACTATGTTTTGAATAGTGCGTGTATTGGGGATAGGAAGGTGATAAACAGAACACAATTCCTGGACTCCAGGACCTTAAAGGCACTGGGGGCTGAAAAGTAACAGTGTGGGTCAGACTTGCACAGACATAAGAACACAAAGCAGAAAGTGCTAAGAGCACATGATGTTCCTCCTTTCTGGAACATTCTTTGTTCCCACCTCTTCCAGCTATCATCCAGTCTACTGAGAAATCTGTATCTTGATTCCCCCAGTGGACTTGGTGTCCCTCCACTAAGCTCACATGGTCCAGTGAGCATCCTTCTGCCACAAATATTATCACAACATGGTCTTCCACTCTCAAAAAATGTGAGTTTTTAAAGAAGAGGGACTTTGTATTTCTATATCCCCAGAGCGTATCACAGTGCCTAGAACATACAAAGTGCTCATTATATGATTGTTTATTTTTTCACTGAGTAAATGAAGGAATGCTTAGATGTGCTCTGGTAAAGAAAGATAAGAGAGATTCCTTCCGACTGAAAGGTAAATGAAAGGTTGCATCAGGGAGATAGCATACACCGAGTTCTGAAGAATGGATATGATTTGGACATGAGCAAAGGCACAGAGACCAGAAAGAACCCAAGTCAGACATGTGCTCTAAAAATAATACTCTGAAAAATAATAATACTTTGAGAGGGCTTCTGCTTCTGCTATGGTGAAGTAATTGTTATCAAACCAATTGCCCCACCATAAACATCTAGAAAACTGGACAAAAGAGGTGAATGTGATCCATAAGAGAATGGAACAATCGAGCTGAGCCCTACTTTCTTGTCCATAGTGCAAAGAGAGGGAAGTGAAGCAGAACACAGGAGACACACTGAGTTCAAAGAGACAGGGATTGGAGTCATGGAAAACTGAAGTGAGTTGAATTTGTTGGACAAGGCACAGGAGAGGAGGGAGACATGTAGGAAAAGACATTCAGAAATCTGCAATAGTGGTACCACAGGGTCCGTTGCTGAATGCTAAGCCACATACACACATATGGTGAAATTACACAGGCCAAAGGGAAACTACCAGGGTGCTGTAAGCTGAAAAATTCAGAGTTCACACAGGGGTAGGAGACATTTGAGTTCCAAACAGGTAGAGGAGAGCCAACTTGTTGAATACCCAGGGAATTCAGTAAAGACCCAAGAAAGGGCATATCTTATATTAGGGCTAAACAAGCGTTGAGGAAAGTCTACAATAGATCTGCTATAACGAAGCTTGAAAACAAGACTCAAAAGTATCATAATAAACTGCCAGTAACATAACTGCCTACCAGACAATGCCCGACACTCTTTGAAGGAAGACAAGTCCAGACATTCAACAAACATACTATTCTCAGCTCAAAAATTATTAGACTTGCAAAGAAATAGGAAAATATAACCAACAACTAGGAGAAAAGTCAGTCAATAGAAATAAAGCCAAAAATGACAGAGCTGATGGGATTAGTAAACAATAACTTTGAAAAATAGCTATTTTAAATATGGTAAAGAAAATAAAGGAAAATATATGAGCATAATGAGAGCAGAAATGGAAGATATTTTAAAAGAAATGTAACTTCTAAATCTGAAAAATACAACATCTACTATGAAGAGCACAATATCTGAAATGGAAGTATACTGTTGAGAGTTTGTACCTTAATAGCAAATTAGACATTGCAGAAGAAAAGATCAGTGACTTTGATGAAATAGCGATAGAATCTAACTACAATGAAGAAAAGAAATTAAAAAGTAAAAACAAAAACAAATCCAATAACAAAGATCTGTGGGATAATACCAAGCAACCTAACATTTGCATAATTGTAATCCCAGGAAGAAGCAACGTGAGGAGGTAGAAAATATATTTGAAGAAATAGTGACCAATTGTTTTCCAAATTTGATGAAAATTATAAACCAACAGATCCAAGAATCTCAATATACCCAATTGGGATAAGCACCAAACAAACAACACACAGACACATCATAATAAAATTTCTGTAAAGCCGTAATAGAGAGAAAAATCTCAAAAGTAGCCAGACAAGAAAAAGACACAACATACAGAACACAAATAAGAACGACTAGGCTTCTGGGTAAAACCAACACAAGTCAGAAGGGAACTTGTCTTTAAACTTCCAAATATCCTTCAAGAGCATATCCTTCAGGAATAAACACAAAATGAAGACTATTTCCTAATAAAAGCTAACAGATTTCCTGGCCAATAGATCTGTAATACAAGAAGTATTAAAGTTCTTCAGCCTAAAGGAAAGTATAACAGATAGAAATTTGGATTTAAACAAAAGAATGAAGAGTTCCAGAATGGTAAATACATAGGCAAATTTTTTTCCTGATTTTTAGTTTATTTAAAAGATAATTTACTTTAAAGAGAAAATGATAACAATATATTGTATGGTTTATGAATATGTAAATTAAATCTTTGTCAACAATAGTGCAAAGGGTGAGAGGGGAAATGGAAGTATATTGGAAGTCAATTCTGAGGTTCTTACATTATATGTGAATTGATACAGCATGTTTTTGAAAAGAGGATCTAATAAGTAAAAGATGCATATGGTAAATCTTAGAGCAACCCCCTAACGTGAAAACAAAGAGGTATATTCAGCAAGCCCATAATGGAACTTATGAAAAGAATCCTATGAAAAAATTAATACAGGTCAGGGCTGGAAAGTCATCACTCTTGTAGAGTTATGGTGGATCCTTCCATCCAATGGCTCTTTGCAGTCCCCTCTGATGTCTTTCAGAGGCTTCCGCATGGATTAGTCTTAAGACCTCTCTTCTTGCTGATATTGAATCCTTGATAGCAAGTCTTTATCATTACACTAAAATCTCTCTCCTCATTAGGAATGAGGAGAAGAAATAAAAATCCAAAGAACTCCTGTATTTATTTTTCCAGCCTAGACCTTTTCTCTAATTCTTAGATTGCATATACAATGGCCTACCTAATATCTCTACCTGTTCCTCAAACTTAATATGTCCCAAACCCAACTCTTCATTTTAACAGTTTTGAGATATAATTCACAAAACATAAAATTCACCCATTTAAAGTGTATAATTCAATGTTTTTTAGTATATTCACAGGGTTTTCCAAACATTGCCACAGTCAATCTTAGAACATTTTCATCACCTCAAAAAGAAACCCTGCACACTTTAGCTATAACCCCTGCCCCCATACTCCCTGGCCCTAAGCAATCACTTATCTATTTGCTGTCTCCAAAGATTTCTCTATTCTGGACATTTCATGTAAATGGAATCATGTAATATGTGGCCTTTTGTGTCTGGTTTCTTTCACTTAGCAACACGTTTTCAGTGTTCATCTGTGAAGCAGTTATCAGTACTTCATTCCTTTTTATAGCTGTATAATATTCCATTGTATGGATATACCACATTGGTTTATCCAGTCATCAGTTGATGGACATTTCAGTTGTCTTCAACTCTTGGCTATTATTAATAATGCTTATATGAAGAATAGTTAGAATAAAATCCAAACTTCTTATCCTGGCCTGCAGGGCCCTATCCCAGTTACTACTTAATTCTCTTACCTCTTCTATAACCACCACTGCTCATTGCCCTTTAATCACATTGACTTTCTTTTTGTTCCTCAAACATGCCAATGCATGTTCCTACCTCAGGACCTTTACACTTGTTGTTTACTCTGCCAGGACTGCTCTTCCCTGGATCACCCAATAGCTGGCTCCTTTTGATAATTCAGAAATCTGCTCAAATGTTTCCTCACCAGAAAGGTCTTCACTAACCACCCTAGTTACAACATCCCCTCGCTCCGGCACTCTCCATTTAAGTAGCAGGGCTTATTCTCTGCATATCAATTATTATGATTACTATTATTGGTTGATTCGTGTTCTTTTCATCTGTCTTTACCACTAGACTGTAAATTCCATAAGAGTAGTTACTTTATGTGTCTTATTTCTTGTTACATCCCCAGTGACTCGAACAGTACCTGCTCATAATAAGTCCTCAGTAAATAATTGCTAAATGAAGATTTCCAGTGGGCATTAGATATATACTTCAGGAGAATGGTCAGAGGGGCAGAAAAAAGTTCAGGAGTATCTCAATGTTTGCTGTAGCACTATTCACAGTAGCCAAGACATGGAAACAACATTGGAACACACTCATTGACAGATGAATGGATAAAGAAGATGTGGTATATATATACAATGGAATACTACTCAGTGTATATATATACAATGGAATACTACTCAGCCATAAAAAAAGAATGAAATAATGCCATCTGCAGCAAAATGGGTGGACCTACAGATTATGATAATAAGGGAAGTAAGCCAGACAAAGACAAATATCACATAATATCGCTTATATGTGGACTCTAAAAATAAATGATACAAATGAACTTATATATAGGACAGAAATAGGTCCACAGACATAGAAGGCAAACTTATGGTTACCAAAGGGGAAAGGCAGGGGAGTCATAAATTAGGAGTTTTGGATTAACATATACGCACTACTACGTATAGAACATATAACCAACAAGGACCTACTGTATAACACAGGGAACTCTACTCAATATTTTGTAATAACCTATAGGGGAAGGGAACCTGAAAAAGAATATATACGTGTGTGTGTGTGTGTGAGTGTGTGTATGTATCAATATATATAACAAAGTCACTTTGCTGTACTCCTGAAGCTAACACAACCAACTCTACTTCAATTTAAAAAAAGAGAAAAACAAAGAAGAACAAAAATCATACAGGAGTATCAACAGAAAAGTGATACCGTATTTCCTTTTTTTTTTTTTTTGGCGGGGGTCTAATGCAGCTGGTGAATATATATATATTTTTTAGTTTTTATTTTACTTTATTTTTTTAACATCTTTTTTGGACTATAATTGCTTTACAATGTTGTGTTAGTTTCTGCTGTATAAAAAAATGAATCACCTATATTTAAATACATATCACCATATCCCCTCCCTGTTGCATCTCCCTCCCACCATCCCTAACACACCCCTCTAGGTGGTCACAAAGCCCCGAGCTGATCTCCCTGTGCTATGCAGCTGCTTCCCACTAGCTATCTATTTTATATTTGGTGGTGTATATATGTCCATGCCACTCTCTCACTTCGTCCCAGCTTACACTCCCCCCGCCATGTCCTCAAGTCCATTCTCTACCTCTGTGTCTTTATTCCTGTCCTGACCCTAGGTTCATCAGAAACTTCTTTCTCATTTTTAGATTCCATTTATATGTGTTAGCATACAGTGTTTGTTTTTCTCTTTCTGACTTATTTCACTTTGTACGACAGACTCGAGGTCCATCCACCTCACTACAAAAAACTCAATTTCGTTTTTTTTTATGGCTGAGTAATATTCCATTGTATATATGTGCCACATCTTCGTTACCCATTCATCTGTTGATGGACATTTAGGTTGCTTCCATGTCCTGGCTATTGTAAATAGAGCTGCAATGAACATTGTGGTACATGACTCTTTCTGAATTATGGTTTTCTCAGGTTATATGCCCAGTAGTGGGATTGCTGAGTCATATGGCAGTTCTATTTTTAGTATTTTAAGGAACCTCCATACTGTGCCTCATAGTGGTGGTATCAATTTACATTCCCACCAACAGTGCAGGAGGGTTCCCTTTTCTCCCCATCCTCTCCAGCATTTATTGTTTGTAGATTTTTTAACATCTTTATTGGAGTATAATTGCTTTACAACGGTGTGTTAGTTTCTGCTTTATAACAAAGTGAATCAGTTATACATATACATATGTTCCCATATCTCTTCCCTCATACGTCTCCCTCCCTCCCACCCTCCCTATCCCACCCCTCTAGGTGGTCACAAACCACCTAGCTGATCTCCCTTTGTTATGTGGCTGCTTCCCACTAGCTATCTATTTTACGTCTGGTAGTGTAAATATGTCCATGCCACTCTCTCACTTTGCACAGCTTACACTTCCTCCTCCCCATATCCTCAAGTCCATGCTCTAGTAGGTCTGTGCCTTTATTCCCGTCTTACCCTTAGGTTCTTCATCACCTTTTTTTTTTCTTAGATTCCATATATATGTGTTAGCATACGGTATTTGTTTTTCTCTTTCTGACTTACTTCACTCTGTATGAAAGACTCTAAGTCCATCCACCTCACTACAAATAACTCAATTTTGTTTCGTTTTATGGCTGAGTAATATTCCATTGTATATATGTGCCACATCTTCTTTATCCATTCATCTGTTGATGGACACTTAGGTTGCTTCCATGTCCTGGCTATTGTAAATAGAGCTGCAATGAACATTTTGGTACATGACTCTGTTTGAATTATGGTTTTCTCTGGGTATATGCCCAGTAGTGGGATTGCTGGTTCTTATGGTAGTTCTGTTTGTAGTTTTTTAAGGAACCTCCATACTGTTCTCCATAGTGGCTGTATCAATTCACATTCCCACCAAAAGTGCAAGAGGGTTCCCTTTTCTCCACACCCTCTCCAGCATTTATTATTTCTAGATTTTTTGATGATGGCCATTCTGATCGGTGTGAGATGATATCTCATTGTAGTTTTGATTTGCATTTCTCTAATGATTAATGATGTTGAGCATTCTTTCATGTGTTTGTTGGCAATCTGTATGTCTTCTTTGGAGGAATGTCTATTTAGGTCTTCTGCCCATTTTTGGATTGGGTTGTTTGTTTTTTTGTTATTGAGCTGAATGTGCTGCTTGTAAATTTTGGAGATTAACCCTTTGTCAGTTGCTTCATCTGCAAATATTTTCTCCCATTCTGAGGGTTGTCTTTTGGTCTTATTTATGATTTCCTTTGCTGTGAAAAAGCTTTGAAGTTTCATTAGGTCCCATTTGTTTATTTTTGTTTTTATTTCCATTTCTATAGGAGGTGGGTCAAAAAGGATCTTGCTGTCATTTATGTCATAGAGTGTTCTGCCTATGTTTTCCTCTAAGAGTTTTATAGTGTCTGGCCTTACATTTAGGTCTTTAATCCATTTTGAGTTTATTTTGGTGAATGGGGTCAGGAAGTGTTCTCTTTCTTTTACATGTGGCTGTCCAGTTTTCGCAGCACCACTTATTGAAGAGGCTGTCTTTTCTCCACTGTATATTCTTGACTCTTTTATCAAAGATAAGGTGACCATATGTTCGTGGGTTTATCTCTGGGCTTTCTATCCTGTTGCATTGATCTATATTTCTGTTTTTGTGCCATTACCATACTGTCTTGATTACTGTAGCTTTGTAGTATAGTCTGAAGTCAGGGAACCTGGTTCCTTGAGCTCCGTTTTTCTTTCTCAAGATTGCTTTGGCTATTTGGCGTCTTTTGTGTTTCCATACAAATTGTGAAATTTTTTGTTCTAGTTCTGTGAAAAATGCCATTGGTCATTTGATAGGGATTGCATTCAATCTGTAGATGCTTCGGGTAGTACAATCATTTTCACAATGTTGATTCTTTCAATCTAAGAACATGGTATATCTCTCCATCTGTTTGTATCATCTTTAATTTTTTTCATCAGTCTCATAGTTTTCTGCATACAGGTCTTTTGTCTTCTTAGGTAGGTTTATTCTTGGGTATTTTATTCTTTTTGTTGCAGTGGTAAATGGGAGTGTTTCCTTAATTTCTCTTTCAGATTTTTCATCATTAGTGTATAGGAATGCAAGAGATTTCTGTGCATTAATTTTCTATCCTGCTACTTTACCAAAGTCATTGAATAACTCTAGTAGTCTTCTGGTAGCTTCTTTAGGATTCTCTATGTATAGTATCATGTCATCTGCAAACAATGACAGTTTTACTTCTTCTTCTCTGATTTGGATTCCCTTTATATCTTTTTATTCTCTGATTGCTGTGGCTAAAATTTCCAAAACTATGTTGAATAATAGTGGTGCGAGTGGGCAACCTTGTCTTGTTTCTGATCTTAGTGGAAATGGTTTTAGTTTTTCACCATGGAGAACGATGTTGGCTCTGGGTTTGTCATGTATGGCCATTATTATGCTGAGGTAAGTTCCTTCCATTCCTACTTTCTGGAGAGTTTTTATTATAAATTGGTGTTGATGTCAAATGCTTTTTCTGCATCTATTGAGATTATCATATGGTTTTTATCCTTCAATTTGTTAATATGGTGTATCACATTGATTGATTTGCGTATATTGAAGAATCCTTGCATTCCTGGGATAAACCCCACTTGATCATGGTGTATGATCCTATTAATGTGCTGCTGGATTCTGTTTGCTAGTATTTTCTTGAGGATTTCGTGTCTATGTTCATCAGTGATATCGACCTGTATTTTTCCTTTTTTGTGACCTTTTTGTCTGGTTTTGGTGTCAGGGTTATGGTGGCCTCTTAGAATGAGTTTGGTAGTGTTCCTTCTTCTGATATATTTTGGAAGAGTTTGAGTAGGATAGGTGTTAACTGTTCCCTAAATGTTTGCTAGAACTCGCCTGTGAAGCCATCTGGTCCTGGGCTTTTGTTTGTTAGAAGACTTTTAATTTCAGTCTCAATTTCAGTGCCTGTGATTGGTCTGTTTATATTTTCTATTTCTTCCTGGTTCAGTCTCAGAAGGTTGTGGTTTTCTAACAGTTTGTCCATTCCTTCTAGGTTGTCCATTTTATTGGCATATAGTTGCTTGCAGTAATCTCTCATGGTCCTTTGTATTTCTGCATTGTCAGTTGTTACTTCTCCTTTTTCATTTCTAATTTATATGGATTTGAGTCTTCTCCCTTTTTTTCTTGATGAGTGTGGCTAATGGTTTATCAATTTTGTTTATCTTCTAAAGAACCAGCTTTTAATTTTATTCATCTTTGCTATTGTTTCCTTCATTTCTTTTTCATTTATTTCTGATCTGATCTTTATGATTTCTTTTCTTCTGCTAAGTATGGGGTTTTTCTGTTCTTCTTTCTCTAATTGCTTTGGGTGTAATGTTAGTTTGTTTATTTGAGATGTTTCTTGTTTCTTGAGGTATGATTGTATTGTTATAAACTTTCCAGTTAGAACTGGTTTTGTTGCATCCCATTGGTTTTGGGTCGTCGTGTTTTCATTGTCATTTGTTTCTAGGTATTTTTTGATTTCCTCTTTGATTTCTTCAGTGGTCTCTCGGTTATTAAGTAGTGTTCTGTTTAGCCTCCACGTGTTTGTATTTTTTACATTTTTTTCCCCTGTAATTAAGATCTAGTCTCATAGCATTTTGGTTGGAAAAGATACTTGATATGATTTCAATTTTCTTAAATATACCAAGGCTTGATTTGTGACCCAAGGTATGATCTCTCCTGGAGAATGTTCCATGAGCACTTGAGAAGCGTATTCTGTTGTTTTTGGATGGAATGTCCTATAAATATCAATTAAGTCCATCTTGTTTAATGTGTCATTTAAAGCTTGTGTTTCCATATTTATTTTCATTTTGGATGATCTGTCCATTGGTGAAAGTGGGGTGTCAAAGTCCCCTACTATGACTGTGTTACTGTCGATTTCCCCTTTTATGGTTGTTAGCATTTGCCTTATGTATTGAGGTGTTCCTATGTTGGGTGCATAAATATTTACAATTGTTATATGTTCTCCTTGAATTGATCCCTTGATCATTATGTAGTGTCCTTCTTTGTCTCTTCTAATAGTCTTTATTTTAAAGTCTATTTTGTCTGATATGAGAATTGCTACTCCAGCTTTCTTTTTTTTTGGTGTGGGGGGTACACGGGCCTCTCACTGTTGTGGCCTCTCCCATTGCGGAGCACAGGCTCCAAACGCGCAGGCTCAGCAGCCATGGCTCACAGGCCTAGCCACTCCACGGCATGTGGGATCTTCCTGGACCAGGGCACGAACCTGTGTCCCCTGCATTGGCAGGTGGACTCTCAACCACTGTGGCAGCAGGTAAGCCCTCCAGCTTTCTTTTGATTTCCATTGGCATGGAATATCTCCTTCCATCCCCTCACTCTCAGTGTGTATGTGTCCCTAGGTCTGAAGTGGGTCTCTTGTAGACAGCATATATATGGGTCTTGTTTTTGTATCCATTCAGCCGGTCTATGTCTATTGGTTGGAGCATTTAATCCATTCACATTTAAGTAGTTATCGATATGTATGTTCCTATTACCATTTTCTTAATTGTTTTGGGTTTGTTATTGTAGGTCTTTTCCTTTTCTTGTATTTCCTGCCTAGAGAAGTCCCTTTAGCATTTGTTGTAAAGCTGGTTTTGTGGTGCTGAATTCTCTCACCTTTGCTTGCCTGTAAAGGTTTTAAT
Source organism: Lagenorhynchus albirostris (assembly GCF_949774975.1). Classification (NCBI taxonomy): domain Eukaryota; kingdom Metazoa; phylum Chordata; class Mammalia; order Artiodactyla; family Delphinidae; genus Lagenorhynchus; species Lagenorhynchus albirostris. The sequence goes on from NC_083116.1 coordinate 18,240,982, forward strand.
TTCTCCATGGAATTTGCATGAGATCCTTGCTGGGGAGAGTAATCTTGGTTGTAGTTTTTCCATTTCATCGCTTTAAGTATGTCGTGCCACTCCCTTCTGGCTTGCAGAGTTTCTGCTGAAAGAGCAGCTGTTAACCTTATGGGGATTCCCTTGTATATTATTTGTTGCTTTTCCCTTGCTTCTATTAATATTTTTTCTTTGTATTTAATTTTTGATAGTTTGATTAATATGTGTCTTGGCATGTTTCTCCTTGGGTTTATCCTGTATGGGACACTCTTCTCTTCCTGGACTTGATTGATTATTTCCTTTCCCATGTTAGCAGAGTTTTTCAACTATAATGTCTTCAAATATTTTCTCAGCCCCTTTCTTTTCCTCTTATTCTTCTGGGACCCCTTAATTCTAATGTTGGTGCATTGAATGTTTTCCCAGAAGTCTCTTAGACTGTCCTCAATTCTTTTCATTCTGTTTTTTTTATTTTGCTCTGCAGTAGTTATTTCCACTATTTTATCATCCAGGCCACTTTTCTGTTCTTTTGCCTCAGTTATTCAGCTATTGATTCCTTGTAGAGAATTTTTAATTCATCTATTGTGTTTTTCATCATTGTTTGCTCTTTAGTTCTTCTGGGTCCTTGTTAAATGTTTCTTGTATTTTCTCCATTCTATTTCCAAGATTTTGGATCATCTTTACTATCATTACTGTGAATTCTTTTTCAGGGAGACTGCCTTTTTCCTCTTTATTTGTTTGGTCTGTTGGGTTTTTACCTTGCTCCTTCATCTGCTGTGTATTTCTCTGTCTTCTCATTTTGCTTAACTTACTGTGTTTGGGGTCTCCTTTTTGCAGGCAGCAGGTTCATAGTTCCTATTGTTTTGGCTGTCTGTCCCCATGGCTAAGGTTGGTTCAGTGGGTTGTGTAGGCTTCCTGGTGGAGGGGACTGGTGCCTGTGTTCTGGTGAATGAGGATGGATCTTGTCTTTCTGGTGGGCAGGACCATGTCTGGTGGTGTGTTTTGGGGTGTCTGTGACCTTATTTTGATTTTATGCAGCTTCTCTGCTGATGGGTGGGGTGTTCCTGTCTTGCCTGTTGTTTGGCATGTGGTCACCAGTACTGGAGTTTGCTGGTAATTGAGTGGAGCTCGGTCCTAGCATTGAGACAGAGATGTCTGGGAGAGCTTTCACCATTTGATATTACATGGGGCCAGGAGGTGTCTTGTTGTCCAAAGTCCTGAACTCAGCTCTCCCACCTAAGAGGCTCAGGCCTGACAGCTGGCCGGAGCACCAAGACCCTGTCAACTGCACGGATTTGGGGAAGTCTGAGGTCTTCTGCCAGCTTTCAGTAGGTGTTCTGTAGGAGTTGTTCCACATGTAGATGTATTTTTGATGTATTTGTGGGGAGGAAGGTGATCTACAGGTCTTACTCCTCTGCCATCTTGAAGGTCCTCTCTACCATATTTCCTTGATATTAAGGCAGCATTTTTTTTCTTTTTAGTATTTCTGAAATAATCATGCGTCTTACAGTGAAGTTTTGTAAAGCTATTGTTGACTCAATGTCTTACAATTCATGATGTTTTAGAATCATGGAAATACGGTATTTGAGGTACAAATAGTGCTAAGGAAAGGTGGCTAGATTTGGAACCCTGATGAACACATATTCACAAATTAGGTGAAAAGTTACCTGGGCAGTTGAGCCATGAACTTTAAGAACCCAAACTTTTCTTTCTAATTGAAACCAGTCTTATCAGAATTTATTAAATGAATTATGCAGTTACCTGCTTTCTTTAAATATCATTAAACATTTTCTGATGAGCAAAGGGAACTAGAGATGGAAATTTGGAGAGAGGGCAGCAGGGCTAGAAAGTAGAGGTAGGTGCCGAACACTGGGAACAGACATTTTTAGATTTCCAGGGATTTCTATAGGCCTCCTCTACTGGGGAATAGTATTGTTTTCCTCAGCCTTATCCAGGAAAAAGATGAGAAAATGCTAATTAAATGGGTGGGAAGTGGCTACGCCAATGGTCCTGAAGGTTGCCATTCTGACTCAGAGGATTTTCTTTTGCTCTCAGAACATTTCCGCCATTAACAGCTTCCCTACATCTAGCCCCAATCTCACTTCCCAGTGTCTGCTCCCTATGGACCTTCCTCTGTAGAGCAGGAGGTAAGCTACAGGTTTATCTGGGAAGCAGATAACATACTGTTATCTGATAAATAACATACTGTTTATCTCCTGTCAAGTTTCTCCAGGATGACTTGGAGGGAACTTGAAGGCACAGAGCTGGAAAAACAAGTTCAACAGTTAAGTGACTGGTAAACTGAAAGGAAACTTTTGCACATGACCTGAAAGAGTTCTCCTGACTCCAAGGAAAATCTGACCTTTATGTCCAAAAGGCACTTCCAGAGGCTTCTTTCCAAGCTCTGAGAAGTTAAACAGAATTTTAAATGACACAGAATATGGAATAATTCTTCAAGCTTTTTTGTCATCTTCCTCTCTCTCCAGTCAAAGGCCAGTCCTGGGACATGTTTCTGTTGCCAGAGGCCATTGCCAGAGGTTCCCCTCCCCAGTCAGGGCTGGGCTTGGGAGAAGTTGCTTGAGCCTCCGTGCCAGAGCCAGCAGTCACCCCCACCAGGGAGCTGCACATTTAGGCCCCAAGGTGTACAGATTAAAACCCTCTGGATGGGCTGAGGCAAGGTAAGTAGGTTATTTCAGGATATAAAAACCTCCTTGATGTTAAAAAAAAAAAACCTCCTTGGAATCCAGGAAGGCATTGGGACATATAAGATCTCTTTTAACCTTTAAACTCCTACCTAGCACCCTCTTGCTCGGCTGGAAGAAGATCAGCTTCCCAAGTACCTAACCCCCAGCTGGAGAGGAGCTACCAAGCGGGGAGCAGAAACCTGGCTTCACAGAAATCACTGGCATTAAGGTATCCTGGGGCACAGTAAAACAGTGAGCTGCAATATAAAAAGGAATGGTGAAGATATGGCCTACAGGTGAACCATTTCTCTGCCTAAAGGTATTCAAATTCAAATCTTCCTTAAAATTGTATTGGCCAAGTAAGTTCTGTTGGCAGGATGCAGTCAGCCTCCAGGACACCAGTTTGCAACCTCTGGCTGAAATCTGCAAATACTGAAATGGATGGATTTTAAATGGGAGCATTGGAGGCATGATAACAGCACCTGAGAAGATGGTATTATGCAGTGGCAATCCTCACTGCGTAATATGTAGCTGGTCACCTCCTCACAAGGCTGATTCTCATGCCTGGCAGTCACTAGCTCCTGGGAGGCATCCCTTGGGATCTAGCTCCCACTGCAAATGTATTTCCTCCTTTGGGGAGAATCAGAACCTCTGGAATCTCTAGCTGCTTGTTTAATTACATTCCCAGAATGGATTGCACACTTGTCCTGACAATAAATCAAACCAGCAAAAATGCGACTATTGGAAAATTGGACCAACCTAGTGAGTTATGCCAGACACGTGAGCACATGCACTGGGAGGCGAGACAACTTTCTGCTCCCAAAATGCCTAATGAGGACTTGCCATCTCAGATAGTCAGCACTTGCTCTGGCCTTCAGAAATGTTGTACACAATGTCAGGAATGGCAGGGCTCTTAGTGACAACATAGTCCAGCCTCTCACATTCTTTCTTGGCTGTGTTGGGTCTTCGTTGCTGAGCGTGGGATTTCTCTAGTTGCAGCGAGTGGGGGTTACTCTTTGTTGTGGTGTGCAGGCTTCTCATTGCAGTGGCTTATCTTTGTTGTGGAGTACAGGCTCTACGCATGCGGGCTCAGTAGTTGTGACACATGGGCTTAGTTGCTACGCGGCAGGTGGGGTCTTCCCGGACCAGGGCTCGAACCTGTGTTCCCTGCATTGGCAGGCAGATTCTTAACCCCTGCACCACCAGGGAAGTCCCCAGCCTCTCACATTCTTGATGGAGAAACGAGGTGCAAAGAGGGTAAGTGATTTGCCCAAGGCCAGATACAAATGGTAGAGCAAATGTGTATGCTTTATTTTGAGTCTTGGAATGTCAGAGATTTCAAGATCCTTAGCAATGTAGCCTACACTTCCCCTCATTTTACAGAAGGAGAAACTGGGCCAAAGAATTGAAAGGTATTCGTTCAAGGTCACACAACTAAATAATGACTCACCTGGACATCAGAACCCAGTCTTCTGAAATCCAGAGAAATGCTCTTTCCTCTTTATGATCCTACTTCTTGGGTTCTGTTTGGGAACAAAGTGGAGTGGCAAAGGAAGGAAATGAAGTTATTGGGATCATTGATGCCCAATCTCTTCAACTGTTCCCAAGGCTCTCCTGAAGTCCCTAACCCCAAAGAAATCTCTGAGCCAGATGAGTTGGGGTCAGCAGGGCAGAAACAATGGGTCTCTGAAGGCATTTTTGTATCTTTAAATTGCCTCTATGGTTCCACTACTCTGCCGTTGGCTACCTTCTGCCTGGTTACTAAGGGATAGTGCCAAATTTGACAAAGGAAAGTCTGTTCTAATCATGTAACTCAGGCCTGGATCCCTTCTATTGGGATTGATGTGATTGAGAGTGGAAAGAGGAAGAAGCCTGGGGCGTGGGGGTACCTGAGGGTCATTTGCTAGTCTCCTGTGAGCTGCTCCCTACACTCTCTGCTGTACTTCCTCTGCCCATGAATAGTGCAGAGGGGCATTTAGGCATAGACCTCACCAGAGACGCCACCCAAGATATGTACCCCAAGAGAAGGAGGGAAAGAGAAACTTTCATGTGGGACTTGATGAGCACTAACATTCTAGGAGAGTCTGAAGGGAAAATCTGAATAAAGTTCATCTAGAAGTATCAAAAGCAGTCCCTCACTGACAGCATCTAGCCTACTATTCCTGGCAGACAATGAAAGCTGCTCTGGTCGTATAATCATTTTGTTCATGTCATGGCTATGCTTTTTCTGAGTAGCCAACTTTATTCAGAGACCTGTTTTTTAAGCACACAAAATGAAAATCTTGTAGCACTTAAAATAGTTGGGTCTAAAAAATAAATTAAAAAATTTTTTAAAAGAAATCTTCTAAAACTGGATTGTGGTGATGGTTGCACAGTCAAACCTTAAAATTAGTGAATTTTATTGTATAATACCGCTTATATGTGGAACCTAGAAAAATGGTAGAGATTAACTTATTTGCAAAGCAGAAATACAGTCACAGATGTAGAGAACAAACTTATGGTTACCAAGAGGGGAAGGGGGTGGGATGAACTGGGAGACTGGGACTGACATATATACACTACTATGTATAAAATAGATAACTAATGAGAACTTACTGTATAGCACAGGGAACTCTACTCAGTGCTCTGTGGTGACCTGAATGGGAAGAAAATCCAAAGAAGAGGGAATATATGTATACATGTGGCTGATACACTTTGCTGTACAGCAAGAAACTAACACAACATTGTAAAGCAACTATACTCCAATAAAAATTAATAAAAAATAAACAAAAAATTAGTGAATTTTATGGTATGTAAATTATACCTCAATAAATCTATTTTTAAAAGATTAAACACCCCCTCCAAAATGAGGAATAAATGTACTGACTATTCAACAAAGAAACAGTAGCGTCTGTTACCCAAGGTATGAAATTTACTTTCAACTGAACCAAAACCTGAGCAGCAATCTCTCCCTTGACCAGAATCTAGCACAGAGCAATTCATTTGCATTCTATTTTAATGTGCATTCTACTTCATATTCAGGGAATTCTAAAGTGCAAAGACCACATCAGCAGCAGTAAGTAGTGAGATATCTATAAATGATGAAAAGCAGAGCCTTTTCAAATGAGAACAAAGAGGCACATCTTCCATCTTACTATCAGTCCCATCTGTCATTCCACCAACTCGTTAAGACTGGGGAGACTTGCTCTTTCAAATAGGTAATGAGGAAAGAAAGCAATGCTTAAGACAGATGTGTTAGGGATCAATGGTAGAATTTCAGGTTCTGAGAGATATTTGAGGGGTTGGAAATCATGCTTGGTACTTCTTTGATTACATCAATGTGGAACCTCCCCCCCCATGTCACTTTGTCACTCTTATAACACTTGGCACATTTTGCTTTATGTAACATCTTGTAATGATCTTCAAGGAGATCCCATTTCTAAAGAGTATCCCATCATAAACACACTCAGATTCCAGAGGATGGTACCCATGGGCTTTTCTTTCAGTCCAATCAAAGCCCATTTGTGATGAGAGTCCCTGATCTCCCTCTTCTCCCCTCAGCTTTTCCCAGCTCCGTCCTGCAGGCTTTTCATACGGTCTGAAGCTTTCAGTGTAGTCAAGCCTGGGGATTTTTCATTTGGTGGTGGTGGGGGGGTATGATGGTGGATCCTTCCATCCAATGGCTCTTTACAGTCTCTTTTGGGAGCAGGCTTGGGTCTTTCAAAGCATTTAGCATAGGGCAGCCGTAAGACCTTTCTTCTTTTTTCTTTTTTTTAACAGCTTGGAGTACAATTGCTCTACAATGTTGTGCCAGCTTCCGTACGACAAAGTGAATCAGCCATACGTATACATATGTTCCCATATCCCCTCCCTCTTGCGTCTCCTCCCCACCCTCTCCATCCCATCGTTCTAGGTGGTTACCAAGCACCGAGCTGATCTCCCTGGGCTACGCAGCTGCTTCCCACTAGCTATCCACTTCACACTTGGTAGTGTACACATGTCCATGCCACTCTCTCACCTCATCCCAGCCTACCCTTCCCTGTCACCCCGTCCTCAAGTCCATTCTCTACGTCTGCAAGACCTTCCTTCTTGCTAATGTTGAACTACCTTTAATGGCAAGACTTTGATGCATCATTATACTAAAAGCACTCTCCCCACTAGAACTGAGGAGAAGAAATGAAGAGAGTTAAGGAGAAAAAGAACCTTGTCCACTATACTTATATTCAGGTTATCTATCTTTTCTTCTAGATATGGTTTCCTAGACTGCAGGGACCATGCCTCCACAGTGAAAGCATTTAGTGGCTCATCAATATTTGGGCAGAGGATGGATAAGTACATGAATGAATATTCTATCAGCACACTTTGAGAAGACTGGTTGCAACGAAATTCATCTTTGTAAAAGGATTCAGAAAACTCCCCCAAAGAGAGAGTGAAATAAAATAGTTATTCTTGCCCTCTGTGAAATCTCTGCACATGGAAATATTGGTCTGTGTGCCTGCATTTTAAGTCTGTCAAGACCAATGTCTGACTTCTGCATGACTTTTGGAGACCAGTTCTATTTATGTTTTCATTTCCAGTTGTCCAGAAGCCTTCCACTTGACTTGCTAATCTCTGCTCTGATAATCCCATGGATCTTCATCAAATGTCTCCAATTCTTTCTTCAGCCCAGATTCCTTTGTTGGCCCGTACAAATTCAGCCCAACCATCTACGTCCAACTCTGTTAGTTTCCTATTGCTTCTGTAACAAATTACCACACACTTGGTGGTTTAAAACAACACAGATTTATTGTCTTACAGTTCTAAAAGTCAGAAGTACACAATGGGTCTCGCTGAGCTAAAATCAAGGTATTGGCAGGACTGTTCCTTTTGGAGGCTCTAGGGAGAAAGTTCGTTTTCTTGCTTTTTCTAGCTTCTAGAGGTTTCCCTTTCTGAAATTCCTTGGCTAGTATCTCTATTCCTCTATCTTCAACACCAGCAATGGCAGATCAAGTTTTTCTCATACTGTGCGACTCTGGTTTTTTGTTTTTCTTTCCTCAGCACATCTCCTTCTATGACTCTTAAGAAATCTTGTAATTGCATTGGGCCTACCTCAATAATCCAGGATAATCTAATCATCTCAAGGACCTTAACTTAATCATATCCACAGATTCCTTTTTGTCCTATTAGGCAATGTATTCACAGATTATAAGGATAAGGACATAGACGTCTTTGGGAGAGACCATCATTCTGCCAACCACACCGATTCAAGATCATTTTATTTCCAAAGACTTTCCTGATTTTTCTAATGCTCCATGTTCTCTTTTTGTTCTATTTTTACTGCATAAGAGTGAGTACTACTCTGTTTAGCATTTCGTTTTGCATTAATTAGCTCACAACCAAATATTTACTCATTAATTCCTTCATTTAACTACTATTTATTGCCTTGCATGTCTATTCCATGCTCCACCTCTTCTGGGTGCTGGGGAAAAGACATGACCTTTGTCTTAAAGGAGTTCACTGTTTAGGGAGGGAGATAAATATTTAAACAAAGAAATATTAGAAAGTGTTTAAAGAACAAAGGTACAATGTGTAGGGTAATGTTAGGTTCAAAGGAAAGTATTATTGGTCCTACCCAAGGAATGGCCTCATACAGGAAGTTGTCTTTGAGCTAGATGAGGAAGTGTTGGCCAGGCACAAAGGCAGAGCACAAAGGACATTCCAAGTAAAGGGAACAGTGACTTTGTACCTGTTTATCTTTTCCCTTTGGCTGATTTGTAAGCTCCTCGAAGTCAGGGATGCTGTTTTACTTCTCTTCTATATATAATTTGGGATTTAGCACAGTATGGTAATACAGAAGATTCTTTTTTTGGGGGGGGGGTGGATAGTAAGAGATCCCATGTGATAGAATTGCTGAGATGACTCAAGCAAATAACTGCATGTTAAATGCTGACCATAGTATCTGCCACAATGAGAACTTAATAAACTTTCGCTGCTGTTACTATTATTACAATTTTCTCTAATTCCAAACAACCATCCAAGGTAAGCAGTATCAACAATATAAATGATGAAAATAAGGCTCAGAGAGGTTTGGTAACTTGCCTAAAGTCACACAGCTAGTAAAGGGCCTCCTGGGAGGTTAGATGGAAGTTCATCACTCAGGAGTGAAAGTTGTGGTGAATTTGCACAGTGAATGACAGGCACCATCTGGGGAAGGAATTGCAGATGTGTTAAGGAAGCTTGGGAATAATCAAGTGCAATCAAAGGAAGCATGCCTGGTTGGAGATTATAACTCAGAAAGAAAAAACCAAATTCATGGTACTGGGCTCCATCTGAAGAAAAAATGTGGCTGCAGAAAGCGGTGGCCTTCATGGGATTCAGGAAAGGGAGACACAGGGGACAAGAACTGTGAGCTGTTTAATTGTTCCCTGTAGGGAGAGAGGCTGCTTCTGGCCATGAATATTCTTTCTGTTTTAACTTACTGTGGTTTTTTTTTTTTTTTCGGTTGTGCCAGGTCTTAGTTGCAGCATGTGAGCTCCTTAGTTGTGGCATGTGAACTCTTTTTCTTTTTAATTTAATTTAATTTATTTTTTCATACAGCAGGTCCTTATTAGTCATCCATTTTATACATATCAGTGTATACATGTCAATCCCAATCTCCCAATTCACCACACCCCCACCCCCACCCCCTGCTGCTTTCCCACCTTGGTGTCCATACGTTTGTTCTCTACATCTGTGTCTCTATTTCTGCCCTGCAAACCGGTTCATCTGTACCATTTTTCTAGGTTCCACATATATGCGTTAATATACGATATTTGTTTTCTCTTTCTAACTTACTTCACTCTATATGACAATCTCTAGATTCATCCACGTCTCTACAAATGACCCAATTTCATTCCTTTTTATGGCTGAGTAATATTCCATTGCATATATGCACCACATCTTATTTATCCATTCGTCTGTCGATGGGCATTTAGGTTGCTTGCATGACCTGGCTAATGTAAATAGCACAGCAATGAACATTGGAGTGCATGTGTCTTTTTGAATTATGGTTTTCTCTGGGTATATGCCCAGTAGTGGGATTCCTGGGTCAAATGGTAATTCTATTTTTAGTTTTTTAAGGAACCTCCATACCGTTCTCCATAGTGGCTGTATCATTTTACATTCCGCCAACAGTGCAAGAGGGTTCCCTTTTCTCCACACCCTCTCCAGTATTTGTTGTTTGTAGATTTTCTGATGATGCCCACTCTAACTGGTGTGAGGTGATACCTCATTGTAGTTTTGATTTGCATGTCTCTAATAATTAGTGATGTTGAGGGGATTTTCATGTGCTTCTTGGCCATCTGTATGTTCTCTTTGGAGAAATGTCTATTTAGGTCTTCTGCCCATTTTTTGATACAGCTGTTTGTATATTTTGGAGATTAAACCTTTTCCCATTGATTCGTTTGCAAATATTTTTTTCCCATTTTGAGGGTTGCCTTTTCGTCTTGTTTGTAGTTTCCTTTGCTTTGCAAAAGGTTTTAAGTTTCACTAGGTCCAATTTGTTTATTTTTGTTTTTATTTCCATTACTCTAGGAGGTGGATCAAAAAAGATCTTGCTGTGATTTATGTCAAAGAGTGTTCTTCCTATGTTTTCCTCTAAGAGCTTTATAGTTTCCAGTCTTACATTTAGGTCTCTACTCCATTTTGAGTTTATTTTTGTGTATGGTGTTCGGGAGTGTTCTAATTTCATTCTTGTACATGTAGCTGTCCAGTTTTCCCAGCAACACTTATTGAAGAGACTGTCTTTCCTCCATTGTATATCCTTGCCTCCTTTGTCATAGATTAGTTGACCATAGGTGCGTGGGTTTACCTCTGGGCTTTCTATCCTGTTCCATTGATCGATATTTCTGTTTTTGTGCCAGTACCATAATGTCCTGATTACTGTAGCTTTGTAGTATAGTCTGAAGTCAGGGAGTCTGATTCCTCCAGCTCCGTTTTTCTCCCTCAAGACTGTTTTGGCTAATCAGGGTCTTCTGTGTCTCTACACAAATTTTAAGATTTTTTGTTCTAGTTCTGTAAAAAGTGCCATTGGTAATTTGATAGGGATTGCATTGAATCTGTAGATTGCTTTGGGTAGTATAGTCATTTTCACAATATTGATTCCTCCAAACCAAGAACATGGAATACCTCTCCATCTATTGGTATCATCTTTAGTTTCTTTCAACAATGTCTTATAGTTTTCTGCATACAGGTCTTTTGTCTCCTTAGGTAGGTTTATTCCTAGGTATTTTATTCTTTTTGTTGCAATGGTAAATGGGAGCGTCTCCTTAATTTCTCTTTCAGTTTTTTCATCATTAGAGTATAGGAATGCAAGAGATTTCTGTGCATTAATTCTGTATCCTGTAACTTTACCAAATTCAGTGATTAGCTCTAGTAGTTTTCTGGTGGCATCTTTAGGATTCTCTATGTATAGTATCATGTCATCTGCAAACAATGACAGTTTTACTTCTTCTTCTCCAATTTGTATTCCTTTTATTTCTTTTTCTTCTCTGATTGGCATGGCTAGGACTTCCAAAACTATGTTGAATAATAGTGGCGAGAGTGGACATCCTTGTCTTGTTCCTGATCTTAGAGGAAATGCTTTCAGTTTTTCACCATTGAGAATGATGTTTGCTGTGGGTTTGTCGTATATGGCCTTTATTATGTTGAGGTAGGTTCCCTCTATGCCCACATTCTGGAGAGTTTTTATCATAAATGGGTGTTGAATTTTGTCAAAAGCTTTTTCTGCATCTATTGAGATGATCATATGGTTTTTCTTCTTCACTTTGTTAATATGGTATATCACATTGATCGATTTGCATATATTGAAGAATATTTGCATCCCTGGGATAAATCCCAGTTGATCATGGTGTATGATCCTTTTAATGTGTTGTTGGATTCTGTTTGCTAGTATTTTTTTGAGGATTTTTGCATCTATATTCATCAGTGATATTGGTCTGTAATTTTCTTTTTTTGTAGTATCTTTGTCTGGTTTTGGTATCAGGGTGATGGTGGCCTCATAGAATGAGTTTGGGAGTGTTCCTTCCTCTTCAGATTTTTGGAAGAGTTTGAGAAGGATAGGTGTTAGCTCTTCTCTAAATGTTTTATGGAATTCACCTCTGAAGCCATCTGGTTCTGGACTTTTGTTTGTTGGAAGATTTTTAATCACAGTTTCAATTTCATTACTTGTGATTTGTCTGTTCATATTTTCTATTTCTTCCTGGTTCAGTCTTGGAAAGTTATACCTTTCTAAGAATTTGTCCATTTCTTCCAGGTTGTCCATTTTATTGGCATATAGTTGTTTGAAGTAATCTCTTATAATCCTTTGTATTTCTGCACTGTCAGTTGTTACTTCTCCTTTTTCATTTCTATTTCTATTGATTTGAGTCTTCTCCCTTTTTTTCTTGATGAGTCTGGCTAATGATTTATCAACTTTGTTTATCTTCTCAAAGAAACAGGTTTTAGTTTTATTGATCTTTGCTATTGTTTTCTTTGTTTCTATTTCATTTATTTCTGCTCTGATCTTTTATGATTTCTTTCCTTCTACTAACTTTGGGTTTTGTTTGTTCTGCTTTCTCTAGTTCCTTTAGGTGTATGGTTAGATTGTTTATTTGAGATTTTTCTTGTTTCTTGAGGTAGGCTTGTATAGCTATAAACTTCCCTCTTAGAACTGCTTTTGCTGCATCCCATAGGTTTTGGATTGTCGTGTTTTCATTGTCATTTGTCTCGAGGTATTTTTTGATTTCCTCTTTGATTTCTTCAGTGATCTCTTGGTTATTTAGTAATGTATTGTTTAGCCTCCGTTTGTTGGTGTTTTTAAGTTTTTTCCCCCGTAATTTATTTCCCATCTCATAGCATTGAGGTCAGAAAAGATGCTTGATATGATTTCAATTTTCTTAAAGTTACTGAGGCTTGATTTGTGACCCAAGACGTGATCTATCCTGGAGAATGTTCCTTGCGCACTTGAGAAGAAAATGTAATCTGCGGTTTTTGGATGGAATGTCCTATAAATATCAATTAAATCTATCTGGTCTATTGTGTCATTTAAAGTTTGTGTTTCCTTATTAATTTTCTGTTTGGATGATCTGTCCATTGCTGTAAGTGAGGTGTTAAAGTCCCCCACTATTATTGTGTTACTGTCGATTTCCTCTTTTATAGCTGTTAGCAGTTGCCTTATGTATTGAGGTGCTCCTATGTTGCATATATATTTATAATTGTTATATCTTCTCGGATTGATTGCTTGATCATTATGTAGTGTCCTCCCTTGTCTCTTGTAACATTCTTTATTTTAAAGTCTATTTGATCTGATATGAGTATTGCTACTCCAGCTTTCTTTTGATTTCCATGTGCATGGAATATCTTTTTCCATCCCCTCACTTTCAGGCTGAATGTGTCCCTAGGTCTGAAGTGGGTCCCTTGTAGACAGCATATATATGGGTCTTGTTTTTGTATCCATTCAGCAAGCCTGTGTCTTTTGGTTGGAGCATTTAATCCATTCACGTTTCAGGCAATTATTGATATGCATGTTACTATGACCATTTTCTTAATTTTTTGGCTTTGTTTTTGTAGGTCCTTTTCTTCTCCTGTATTTCCCACTTAGAGAAGTTCCTTTAGCATTCGTTGTAGAGCTGGTTTGGTGGTGCTGAATTCTCTTAGCTTTTGCCTGTCTGTAAAGCTTTTGATTTCTCCATCGAATCTGAATGAGATCCTTGCCAGGTAGAGTAATCTTGGTTGTAGTTCTTCCCTTTCATCACTTTAAGTATATCATGTCACTCCCTTCTGGCTTGTAGAGTTTCTGCTGAGAAATCAGCTGTTAACCTTATGGGAGCTCCCTTGTATGTCATTTGTCGTTTTTCCCTTGCTGCTTTCAATAATTTTTCTTTGTCTTTAATTTTTGCCAATTTGATTACTATGTGTCTTGGCATGTTTCTCCTTGGGTTTATCCTGTATGGGACTCTCTGCACTTCCTGGACCTGGGTGGCTATTTCCTTTCCCATGTTAGGGAAGTTTTCGATTATAATCCCTTCAAATATTTTCTCGGGTCCTTTCTCTCTCTCTTCTCCTTCTGGGACCCCTATAATGTGAATGTTGTTGTGTTTAATGTTGTCCCAGAGGTCTCTTAGGCTGTCTTCATTTCTTTTCATTCTTTTTTCTTTATTCTGTTCCGCAGCAGTGAATTCCACCATTCTGTCTTCCAGGTCACTTATCCGTTCTTTTGCCTCAGTTATTCTGCTGTTGATTCCTTCTAGTGTAGTTTTCGTTTCAGTTATTGTATTGTTCATCTCTGTTTGTTTGTCCTTTAACTCTTCTAGGTCTTTGTTAAACAGTTCTTGCATCTTCTCGATCTTTGCCTCCATTCTTTTTCCAAGGTCCTGGATCATCTTCACTATCATTATTCTGAATTCTTTTTCTGGAAGGTTGCCTATCTCCACTTCAGTTAGTTGTTTTTCTGGCATTTTATGTTGTTCCTTCATCTGGTATATAGCCCTCTGTCTTTTCATCTTGTCTATCTTTCTGTGAATGTGGGTTTTGTTCCACAGGCTGCAGGATTGTAGTTCTTCTTTCTTCTGCTTCTTTCCCTTTGGTGGATGAGGCTATCTAAGAGGCTTGTGCAAGTTTTCGGAATACAGAAGATTCTGAATATAAATTTGTAGGTCAATGAATTCTAAAGTTGACAGAAGTCTTTTTGGCCATGACAGAATACATGGCAGCAGATTTGACCTCCTGCATAAATAATTATAAAACTCAACAAAATATATAAACAATTGTTGTCAAACACTGGGCAACAAAAAGTGCAGAACTGTGATTACTTAGATTTGGGAAATAAATAAGGTCCTGTGATTGTCTTAGCCTTCGGACTGGATGTACTTTCCAGACCATTGGCTCAGGGAGGGGAACCTCAAGCAGAACACAGTAGTCTTGCTAAGTTAAGAAGACAAAGATTAGAGTTCACTGAGGCTGAAACAGCTGGAATTTATGGGACAGAAAACCAGAGAAGAGGGAGCTATGCAGAGAAAACACCCCAGAAAACTGCTTGAAATGCCCTTGAGTCTTTTGCTAAATATGAAGCTGACATGCATATGCTGAAACTCCACAAGGTCAGGTAAGGAAAAACTACTGGGGAACTGTAATATGAATAATTCCCAGAACTAACACTGGCTAGGAGACTTTTGAATTCTTACCAAAGTGGTGAGGCCATATTGAACACCCAGAGCAGAATGAGAGGGTCCCTCACACCACACATAAAAATAAACTCAAAATGGCTTGAACACTTAATAAAAGACATGACACCATAAAACTCCTAGAAGAGAACATAGGCAAAACGTTCTCTGACATAAATCATACCAATGTTTTCTTAAGTCAGTCTCCCAAGGCAATAGAAATATAAGCAAAAGTAAACAAATGAGACCTAATCACACTTATAAGCTTTTGCACAGCAAAGGAAGCCATCAATAAAATGAAAAGACAACCTATGGACTGGGAGAAAATATTTGCAAATGATGTGACCAACAAGGGCTTAATTTCCAAAATATACAAACACTTCATACAACTCAGTAACAACCCCCCCTAAACAACCCAATCAAAAAATGGGCAGAAGACCTAAACAGACATTTCTCCAAAGAAGACATACAGATGGCCAATGAGCACAAGCAAAGATGCTCAACATCACCAATTATTAGAGAAATGCAAATCAAAACTACAGTGAGGTATCATCTCACACTGGTCAGAATGGCCATCATCGAAAAGTCTCCAAATAATAAATGCTGGAGAGGGTGTGGAGAAAAGGGAACCCTCCTACACTGTTGGTGGGAATGTAAATTGATACAGCCACTACGGAGAACAGTATGGACGTTCCTTTAAAAACTAAAAACAGAGTTGCCATATCATCCAGCGATCTCACTCCTGGGCATATATCCAGAGAAAACTATAATTCGAAAAGATACATCTGCCTCAATATTCATAGCATCACTATTTACAATAACCAAGACATGGAAGCAACCTCAGTGTTCATCAACAGATGAATGGATAAAGAAGATGTGGTATATATGTACAATAGAATATTACTCAGCCATCAAAGAGTGAAATAATACCATTTGCAGCAACATGGATGGACCTAGAGATTATCATACTAAGTGAAGTAAGTAGACAGAGAAAGACAAATATCATATGATATAACTTATATGTGGAATCTAAAATATGATACAAATAAACTTATATACAAAACAGAAATAGACCCACAGACATAGAAAACAAACTTATGGTTACCAAATGGGAAAGGGGGAGGGATAAATTAGGAGTTTGGTATCAGCAGATACAAACTACTATATATAAAATAGATAAACAACAGGGTCCTACTGTATAGCACAGGGAACTCTACTGAATATTCTGTGATAACCTATATGAGACAAAAATCTAACAAGAATGAATATATGTATAACCAAATCACTTTGCTGTACACCTGAAACTAACACAACATTGTAAATCAACTGTATGCCAATAAAATTAAAATATTTTAAAAAACAAGGTCCTACTGTATAGCACAGAGAACTATATTCAAATCTTGTAGTAAGCTATAATGCAAAAGAATATTTAAAAGAATATATATGTATATACATGTGTGTGTATATATATATATACATATATATATATATGTGTGTATATATATATATCTGAATCACTTTGCTGTTCGCCAGAAACTAACATAACATCATAAATTAACTATCCTTAAAGAAAAAAAAGAATGAAAGGGTCATGCATTTGTAGTGGGCTAAATTAGCACTAGTCTAGAGGCTATACTAGACCCATATGAACAAAACTTTAAAAAATCCTTGAAAGGGTCAAGATGATCCACAAGTAACTTAACTTCCTGCCAGGATAATCTTCAACACTCTGCAGGCACATAACAAAATCCAGACCCTCAACAATGTATTATTCATGATGTCTAGCATTCAATAAAAAATTACTAACACAGAAAATGCAGTGAAATGTGACTCATATCCAGGAGAAAAATCAGTCCATATAAATAGACTCAGAAATTACAGGGATGATAGAATTATCAGACAAGGACTTTTTAAAGGGTATTATAAATATAAATATTATAATTATGAATACATTTCATTGTAAAAAATGAAAGGAAAACATGAACACTAAGAGGACAGAAATGGAAGATATAAAAAAACAAATGGAATTATTTCTATAATGGAAGAATACAATATCTGAAGTGAAAAATTCACCGAATGGGCCAATATCTGACTATATGCTGCAAAAGAAAAGATCAATGAACTTGAAGAAGGTGACGACAGCTAACTATAGTATGGGCTCCACTTCCTTTTGGGCAAGTGAGCTACAGTGAGGAAGGCACACCTGAAATTCTGGTTCAGGTAATTCCATTTTCCCTCTTATTATTTAAATCAACCCTAGCTCTCTCCTTCTCAAGAAGTAGAGGGGACATTTTTAGGTTAGTTTCTTGGAGGAGTGTTAAACACTGCTGCAAGTTGTGACCTTGAAGTGATTCACAAAGCATTGCATTGCACTTTTAAGGTTTCCCATTCACTCAGAAATCATTTATCAAGAATGTACAGGGGCTTCCCTGGTGGCGCAGTGGTTGAGAGTCCGCCTGCCGATGCAGGGGACACGGGTTCGTGCCCCGGTCTGGGAGGAGCCCACATGCCGCGAAGCGGCTGGGCCCGTGAGCCATGGCCGCTGGGCCTGCGCGTCCGGAGCCTGTGCTCGGCAATGGGAGAGGCCACAACAGTGCGAGGCCCGCGTACCGCAAAAAAAAAAAAAAAAAAAAAAAGAATGTACAAAGTTCCAGGCATAGTGCTAGACATAAAGGGTAGAAAAATAAATAAGAATGGCCCCTGTGTAGTGGGAGAGACAGGAATGTACAGTCAGTAAAATACAGAGTAATAAATTTGCTTCAACATATAGTCACTAAACTTTTACTCTCTTCTAGTCATTGCTAGTTGCTGATGAAATAATAATTTCTATCTTTAATTTGCTTAAAGTTCATTCTAGAGATGTGGTTAAAAGCTAGAGCCAAAGAGTAATAACGCTCACTTCTCATGAAGAGGGATAGATTTGGGATACGTGGGGGTTTGTTTACATGAATGGACTAGTTTTTTATATTAATGGACTGAATAACCTCATGAGACTACCACACAGCCATTGGCCCATAAAAATGAATTATGAACACTAACTCGTGTCCAAGAATATGTGCTTGTTCCTGATATGCGTCCACTGAGATCCAATTTCTTCCTGGTCCTTGAACCTGGACTCTATCCTTCATTTATCACCCTTGTCATGCCATTCACACTGGTCTATTCTATTCTTTAGTCTTGTATTCACTTCAAAGATGTTTTTCTTGAATTTATCCTACCATCTTCTCAAGAGCCAAGCTCCATACTCGTCCACCATAACCACTGTGAGGATGGGTGGGTAAAGACAAAATTTTTCATAGACATGGATCATTGTCTCCTTGAAAATTATCTTAGGACATCTCACATTTGTACATATTGTTTTTCAAAACTTAATCAAGAGCAAATGACCTTCTTTGTGTGTTTTGGAAAGCAGGTAGTTGAGTGGCCAAAACAAATTACTAAAAGTTCAAATGTGGAGATCAGTTGCTTGGCAAGAAGTCACTGGAGAGACAGAGATGGGCTCTAAAAGGAAGATTCCAGCATATGAACTAAGGCAGAATGTCAAAATGATGTATGCTGAGGTGCATTTACCATGTAGCTAATAAACTTTAAATCTTCAGGGCCCCTCATGTGTAGACTCCTTCCAAGGCCCTGGGAATGGACCTAGCACTGTTGTTCCCATGGACATGTTTATATAAAATTTGCAAAAGTAAAGTAGTTTAAATTGAATCAGTTAAGACTACAGTTTTCCATTTCAACTTCCCCTCCATCATCCTTCCCCTCTAGGACTGGGTGGTGTTGGAGTAGAATTTTAGGAGCCCTGTGACGTGACTGCATCCAGTGGAATCCCCTGGTAATTTTCTAAGTATGCTTGATGTTAAAAGGAAGGAAACTAGAAAAATCAAGGAATGCAGTTTTTGGGGGGAGGAGGCACCAAACTTCATTCTGAGGAAATTGTCAGAGCCTACAGCCAAGTGAGATGTCAGTTTGCCAATCTGAAGAGACAAGGACAGTGTCCATCAGGGTGGAGAGGTACGATATATCCTTTTGTTTAGAGACAAAGGGGCCTCTGTTCTGTGTGTGTCCTGAATGTAGCCCATGGGTACAGAGGGGTTTGCAACTAGATGAAAGATCTGGGAAAAGCTCAAGAGAAAGATCACCGGCAGCATGAATGAAGAAGCTGAGAGATTCTCAGAAGAACTTTCCTTGAAGATGGAATTCTGCTTCTGGTTATGATGAGTAAAAGGAACCAGACTTACCCTCCCACGTGAAATTACCAAAACAATTAGATTAAAATATATGAAACAACATTCTTCAAGACACTGGACATCAGGAAATGAAGAACAGTAATGCCTGAACTATGCGAGATAAATGAGGTGAGCCCTGTGATTGCCCCAGCTTACTACCTTGAGAGAGCTTCCAGGCCGTGGCACAGGAAGGGGCAGGCACTGGCTGACAGACTCCCGGAGTTGAGGAGATGGAGCTGATAATACAGGGACAGTAAGGAGGCTAGGGTTCTCAGAACAGAGGACCAGAGAGGAGAGGGTTGCATAGAGAGAGAACGTTCAGTGTCTACAAAGGGTTCCTCAACCATATTCAGCTGAATACCAAATACAGTGCATGTGAGGAAACTAGCTGATGCTGGGGAAAATGCCACCCAAACGGATCAGGAGTAACAGTGCTGAGCACTCCCACAGGGCCAGCATAGTGCCTGTTCCCAACCAGCCAGATTGGAAAACCTCCAAATTCCAGGGCATTGGGTAGAGTACTCAGGAAGGCCTTGCCTCAGTTGTGGGGAACAATTAGCCCTAAGACTACACACTGTTTCAGACCCTCCTAACAAATTGTAAAGGCTGGCCTGTGAAAGGATCAAATTTTTTCCAAGTAACTTAACTGCATCCCAGAACAAAAGTCAATATTATAAGAATACAAAATTACCTAGCATGCAATGAGGTAAAAGTCATAATGGCTGGCATTCAATCAAAGATTACCAGGCAGGGCTTCCCTGGTGGCGCAGTGGTCGAGAGTCCGTCTGCCGATGCAGGGGACACGGGTTCGTGCCCCGGTCCGGGAAGATCCCACATGCCGCGGAGAGGCTGGGCCCATGAGCCATGGCCACTGAGCCTGCGCGTCCGGAGCCTGTGCTCCGCAACGGGAGAGGCCACAGCAGTGAGAGGTCCGCGTACCGCAAAAAAAAAAAAAAAAAAAAAAAAGGTTACCAGGCATGCAAAGAGGCAGGAAAACATAACCCATAATGAGGAGAATAACTGTTAGAATCAGCAGAAAAGGACATTAAAACAGTTACTATAACTGTGTTTCATATGTCAAAAAAGTACAGACATGGAAGATATAAAAAAGAGCCAAATTGCACTTCTAAAAATGAAAATGACAATGTCTAAGATGAAAAATACAGTGGTTTGGCATTAATGGCAAAGTACACATTGCAGAAGAGATTAGTGAATGTGAATACATGACAATAGAAACTATCCAGAATGAAACACGAAGAGAGGGAAAAAAATTAATGAATAGAGCATCAACCGTGGGGCTGCACCAAGTGGCCTAATATACAATATAATCAGAGCCTCGGTGTGGGGGGAGGAGCGGAAAAAATATCCGAAGAACTAATAGCTGAAACATTTCCAAATTTGAAGAAAACAGTAAACCCACAGATCCAAGAAGCTCAATGAACTCCAAGCACATGAAATATGAAGAAAACTAAAGCAAGGCACATCATAATCAGTTTGCTCGAAACCAGCGATGAAGTGGAAATCTGAAAAGTTGCCAGAGAAAAAAGCATGTTATGTTAAGGAACAAAGATATAGATGCCAGCAGGTTGGACATTATGTAAGTGGAAAGAGAGTACAGTGACATCGTGTTAGAGGGTGGGAAAATAATCCAACAAAAATTGTGGGATCTTCTATCTCAGTGAAATTTCTAGGATTCCAGTGGTTTGGAGGATTCAAGATACCCCTTCTAAGGTGATGGCTAAACTGTTGCATCTGGTCCCTCCCACAACCGAAAAAGAGGCACAGCACCTGGTGGGTCTCTTGGGACTTCGGAAGCAACATATTCCTCATTTGGGTGTGTTACTCCGGCTTATTCACCAAGTAGCCTGAAAAAGCTGCTAGCTCTGAGTGGAGCCCAGAACAAGAGAAGGCTCTGCACCAGGTCCCGGCTGCCATGCAAGATGCTCTGCCACCTGGGCCAGAGCATCCAGCAGGTCCAAAGGTGCCTGAAGTGTCAGTGCAGATAGGGATGCTGTGTAGAGCTTTTGGCGGGCTACCACAGGTGAGTGACAGCACAGACCCTTAGTATTTTGGAGCAAAGCCCTACTATCTTCTGCGATAACCACTCTCCTTTTGAGAAACAGGTCTTAGCCTGTTACTGGGCCTTTGTAGAGACTGAACGCTTAACCATGGGCCACCAAGTTACCATGTGACCTGAGCTGCCCATCATGAACTCGGTGATCTGACCCACCAAGCCATAAAGTTGGGCGTGCACAGTAGCATCCATCATCAGATGGAAGTGACATATACATGATTTGGGCCCAAGCAGGCCCTGAAGGCACAAGTGAGTTACATAAAGAAGTGGCCCAAATGCCCATGGTCCCCAATCCTGCTTCACTACCTTGTTCTCCCAATCTGTACCTATGGCCTCATGGGAGTTCCCTACGATCAGCTGACAAAGGAAAAAAAGGCTCTTCTGGTTTATGGATAGTTCTGCATGATATACAGGCACTACCCCAAAGAGGACAGCTGTAGCAATATAGCCATTTTGGGCTCCTTGTGCCTTTGAGTCCATAAGCAAAGAAGACAGTTACTGTACTGGTTGGGATGAGTGATCCTGACTACCCAGGGGAAATTGGAGCAGTCCTCCACAACAGAGGCAAGGAAGACTATGTCTGTAATACAGGAGATTCCTTAGAGTGTCTCTTAATATTACTGTGACCTATGATTAAAGTCAAAGGAAAACGATAACATCCAATCCAGGCAGGACTAATAATGGCACAGACCCTTCAGGAATGATTTGGGCCACCCCACCAGGTAAAGAACCACAACCAGCTGAGATGCTTGCTGAAGGCAAAAGTAATGTGGAATGAATAGTAGAAGGTTGTTATAAATAACAGCTACGATTATGTGACCAGTTTTTGTCCTCCTTATTTTGTTATAAATGTTTGTATATATATACCTGTACCCATACACACAAACATATATATAAAGCAAATATCTTTCAGAGAGAGAGAGAGAGAGAGAGAGAGAGAGAGAGAACATTTGTGATTCTGTCCCTGATGCCAGATCTTGAATATTCTCCAGGGAGGGCACCTCTCTAGGCAGCATCCCCTTCTCCCACTGTTGAACCAGCGCCCTCCCCCAGTACCCAGCTATGTGATAAGCTCAATCAGGATACAGTGTTAATAGCTGATGAATGGCCGAATTAGGGACTTCAGACCAGCGGATATGATGGGTCTGCAGCAGGAAACCCTTCTCAGACATTCAAGTTACACCTATACATCAGCTTTAAAACCAAGCAAAACAAAGAAACAAACAAACAAGAACAGCTGAAGAACAGAACGCTTGGACCATAATAGTAGCTACTACTTGCACAGCCTTCCAAAGCATCTTTAGCTCTTTTATATCCAGTGTCTTACCTGAGCCTCCCTCAATCTCTGTGAGGCAAAGGACAAGGATTTTTATTGTCAATTGAAAAGGAGGAAAATTAGGATTGGAAGGGTTGTGTGGTAGCAAGTGTGTGGCAAAGCAAGAACATTAAGGGCAGTTCCTGCTACCTGTGCCCCTGCCCGTGACAGCCTCAGTTTGCTTATTTTCAGACAGAGGCTATCCAAACTCTCTCAGGCCCCATGAATGTCATTCTTGCCTAGCTTAACATCACTGTACCCATTTCCCTTGCTTCCTCATTTAGATTTGTATCCTATTTACCTCCCAGATAAAGCCATGGCACCAATATAACTTCTTTCTTTTTAGTTACTTAACCTTTTTTTCTGCCCCCTATCTCATATGCATTGGGTTGGTTAAGCAGTCTACTAAATCATGTCTGAGGTGGTCTCTTGGTGGCAGTCTGCTCCCTGATTTTGAAATGCCCTTTCTATTTTGGTGTCTAGATATTTCTCCCTTTGGTATTTAGGGTTAAGCTGATTCACGGGCAGAAACAGTCATGTTTAGCCATGGACCACTTTGTTTAAATGAACTCTATGTATAATTACAATGTAGAAAACAGATAAAAGTGAAGCTGTTTGGATGGGGGGTGGGGAAGAGGATAGAATCATTCTCTTAGTAAGACCTAAGGCATTTCCACTAAGCCCTGGGGGGCTATAAGGCTCTTAGTTTATTTTTTAAATTTTATTTATTTATTTGTTTGTTTGTTTGTTTGGCTGCGCCATGCAGCTTGTGGGATCTCAGTTCCCTGAGATCAGGACTGAACCTGACCCACGGCAGTGAAAGCCTGGAATCCTAACCGCTAGGACACAGTGGAAATCCTAGGCTCTTAGTTTAAAAGCCAGTGGTAAACAGAAATAAAGATTCTTTGGAATTCCTTTTTTTTATCTTTATTGAGGCATAATTGACAAATATGAATTGTATACATTTAAGGTGTACAACTTACATTTTGATATAGGTATACATTGTTAAATGATCACCACAATCAACCTAACATATCCATGACCTCACAGTTACCATTTTCTTCCTTCCTTCCTCCCTCCCTCCTTCCCTTCCTTCCTTTCTCCCCTTTCTACCTTCCTCCCTCCCCTTCTTTCCCTCCCTCCCATCCTTCCCTCTCTCTATTTCTTCCTTACTTTCTTTCTTGGTAAGAACCCTTAAGATCTACCCTGTTAGTATATTTCAAGTACACAATAGAGTATTACTAACTCCATTCACACTGCCGAGCATTAGATCTCCAGCACTAATTCATCTTGCCTAACTGAAACTGTACTCCTTGACCAACATCTCCTGATTTCCACCTCCTTCTAGCCCCTGACAACTATCATTCTACTTTCTGCTTCTAAGGGTTTGGCTCTTTTAGATTCTATATATAAGTGAAATCATGCAATTTTGGTCTTTCTGTGTCTGGCTTACTTCACTTAGTGTAGTGCCCTCCAGTTTCATTCATGTTGTCGCAAATGGCAGGATTTCCCTTTATTTTTATGGCTGAATAATTTTCCATTGTATAGTTATACCACATTTTCTTTATCTCTTCATTTACTGGCAGACATTCAGGTTGTTTCCACATCTTGGCTACTGTGAATAATGCTGCAATGAACAGGAAGGTGCAGATATCTCTTCAAGATACAGATTTCCTTTCCTTTGAATATATACCCAGAATTGGTATATATGATAGGCTCTGTTTTTAGTTTTTTGAGTAGCCTCCATATTGTTTCCCATATAGGTGTAGCAATTTGCATTCACACCAAAAGTGTACGAGGGCTCCCTTTTCTTCACATCCTTGCCGACACTTGTTATCTTTCATCTTTTTGATAATAGCCATTTTAACAGATGTGAGGTGATATTCCACTGTCATTGTGATTTGCATTTCCCTGATAATTAGTGATGTTGAGCATCTTTTTCCTATGCCTGTTGGCCATTTGTATGTCTCCTTCAGAGAACTGTCTATTCAATTCCTTTGTCCATTTTTTAAATTGGGTTATTTATTTATGTTTTTGCTATTGAGTTGTACAAGTTCCTTATATATTTTACATATTAACTATTTATTAGATATATGGTTGGTAAATATTTTCTCCCATTCCATAGGTTGCCTTTTCACTCTGTTGACTGTCTCCTTTGCTGTGCAGAAGCTTTTAGGTTTGATGCAGTCCCACCTTTCTATTTTTGCTTTTGTTGCTTTTGCTTTTGGTGTCATATCTAAAAAAATCATTGCCAAGACCAATGTCAAGAAGCATTTCCCCTATGTTTTTCTCTGGCAGTTTTACATTTTCAGGTCTTATGTTTAAATCTTTAATCCATTTGGAGTTGATTTTTTTTTTTTCTATACGCAGGCCTCTCACTGTTGTGGCCTCTCCCGTTGCGGAGCACAGGCTCCGGACACACAGGCTCAGCGGCCATGGCTCACAGGCCCAGCCGCTCTGTGGCATGTGGGATCTTCCCAGACCAGGGCACGAACCCGTGTCCCCTGCCTCGGCAGGCAGACTCTCAACCACTGTGCCACCAGGGAAGCCCTGGGGTTGATTTTTTTATATGGTGTGAGATAAGGGTTTAATTTCATTTTTCTCTCTGTGTTTATCCAGTTTTCACAAGACCATTTATTGAAGAGGCCATCCTTTCCTCATCTTATGTTCTTGTCACCCTTATCAAAGATCCACTGACTGTAAATGTGGGGATTTATTTCTGGGCTCTCTATTCTGTTCCCTTGATCTATATGTCTGTTTTTATGCCAGTATAAAATGCCATACTATTTTGATTACTGTAGCTTTGTAATATATTTAGAAATCAAGAAATGTGATGTCCCCAGCTTTGTTCTCCTTTTTAAGATGCTTCAGTTATTCAGAGTCTTTCATGTTTCCATATACATTTTTGGATATTTTCTGTTTGTGTAAAAAAAATGCCATTGGGATTTTGATAGGGATAGCATTGAATCTGTAGATAACTTAAGACTGTACGGACATTTTAACAATATTAAGTCATCTAATCAATGAACATGGGATGTCTTTTCATTTATCTGTGTCTTGTTTAATTTCCTTTCTCAACGTCTTATAACTTTTAGTGTACTAGTCTTTCACTTCCTTGGTTAAGTTTATTCCTAAGTATTTTATTCTTTTTATTGCTATTGTAAATGGGATTGTTTTCCTGACTCTACTTAAAGTGCTTCTGAGCCTCACTGACCTCATCTAGAAAATGAAGACATTAGATCAGTGAGAACATTCCCTTTCCCTCCAAAACAAAATCCTATCCAGTGTCCAAACTATTATTTAACATATAAAAATAGAGTTCCTTTTGTTGACTCAGGCATGGGGACCTGCAGCCTGCCTGCTCCCCAATGACCTGTATCCCGAATGGCCCCTGAAGTGACTCCATGGAGTCCAATGCCTAGATAATCTCTAAGACCTGTCTAAAGGAAGAGAATGCCATTTATTGAGCACCTACTATGTGCCAGGCCCTGAACCAAGCAGAAGCCAAGATGTAAGGCATAGTATTCTGGGGAGAAGGAAGGGGAGGCAGCAAATGGCAGGAGTAAAACTAGATGGAGGGTTCTGAGGTAGGAATATCTACTGTATCCTGGTAGAAAAACAGACCTGGATATGAAGGGAGAGCTCAGAGAGCAGCCTTGTTTTGCTTTGAAATGTGGCTGGTCAGACTGCTTGGGCCCTGATGTGCTCTTGACAATCTGGAAGGGCTCTTGTATTGCTCCCATGTTCAGGCTGCTTTTAAAGAGACCTTTTGTTTGGAGGCCTCTTTTGGAATTTATGTGAAACCATGCTCACCTCCTTTAGGTGTTGCTCAGCTGTTAAGAGCTCTCCAACTCTCTTGGAAGGCCCCTGGTGACAAAGGGAGCTGTGGGATACAGAGCCCTGTTGCTCAGACTCCTACGAGTGGGTGGGGGATGGAAATGAAGTAAATAGGGTTTAAAGCCAGAGAATGTCCAGATTACTCTTGGTTATGTCGCTAGGAAACAGGTATAGTGGAAACAAGCACCAGCCTAATTTTTGGTTCAACTTCATCTTTGTGGGGCTGAGACTACTGGGGGAAAGTAGGGCAAAGCGAAGAGGCTGCTTCTTAGGGAATCAAACTTAGTGGAAAGTTCCCATTGAAAATAGAAAATCTGAAGATCCAAAGCCTTTGAAATTTCCTGTTCAGTATTAGTAGGAAATTAGCCAGACATTTAAAAGCCTGAACAGTCTAGTCCCAGCCCACCACTCTAGCCTTATCTCTTACTTGTCTTTGAGAATCATCTGCTTAAGTCAGCCTAGGCCTTGACCTCTGAATAATTATAGTTGTTGAATTTCTCACCTCCAAGCTTTACCTAATTCTCTACCCCTTCGCCTCCACCCATGGCCCTGTTTCCCCTTAGAGCTCTCTCTTCTCTGAATCCCTGAGCCAACTCACCCACGTTAGCATTTTTCTACCACCTTATCTCTTTTTTATTGTATATAAGTCTGGCTTCCTGACTAGATTCTAAGTGCCTGGAGGACAGATGGCATCTTACAACTCTTGCCTCTGTTTCCTTCCTCAGGCATATAGCTCTGCTAGCACAATTTGTGGATCAAAATGATCTTATGTTTGTTTTGTTGATCTTTTTTACAAGTATGTCAAGAGACTCTGACCCATATGACTCTGCCCTGAATTCTTTATATGACCTTGAACAAGTTTCTGCTCCTTTATATGCCTCAGTTGCCCTGTCTGCAAATGATAGGTTTAGACTCAGTGAAGTATAAGAACCCTTGAGGCTTTGACAGCACATGACTCTACAAGCCCCTGCTCAAAGTGAGGAAAGAGGATCAACTCAGCTTGATGACCAGGCTGGGGAGGGAAGGGGAAGTGAATCTGCCTACAAAACCAAACCAAACAAAAAACAACAGCTGAAGAGGTAATAAAAGGACATCTAGGGAAGGTTTGCAGCTAGGAACTTGTGTGAGAATTGAGGTGGGTGGGTGGGTGGGGGGAAACACCAGCTTAGAGAACAGGATTTCCCAGACCTGAGTGTTTTACAGTTTTCTTCTGTGATGGACAAAGGAATCCTGCTAGGTATAATTCCTTTTGTTAGCAACTGTTTGCAAGAGTGTAAAAGCAGAATAACGAAGTGAAACTCCCCACCACTCAGCAGTCAGGCACTTGTGAAGATCTAGGCCAAGTTAGCAGAGTTCCCAGACGCTGCCATCTAGTGGTACTTCAGAGGTATATTGGGGGCAATTGGCCCTTGCATTCTCAGATGGAGCTGCCAGCATTTTGGAGAAACGTGGGCCAGCCAAAGGATGAAATATTGAACTGATGAAGAATGAAAAAAGCCCCTGAAACTAAGAAAGACAAAGACAAGGCCAAAGCAAGTGAGACATAAACACAGATATTCATGAAACTAGGTGAACCTTTTGTTGAAAATTGAGGAGTGAGGGATGGGGAGAATGAACACAATTGCTCTCTGGTCTAGTTCTCACATCGCAATTTAGGACATTGATGATAGAAGAAGCTTCTGGTATGCCTTATGTCCTTTCTTTCTCATATGATCCCAATTTCTTCCCTCTATCTCACTCTTTTACCTAATCTTTATATGTTCCTCCCCCATGACCATTTTCTAGCCAATTCCCTTAAAACAAAAACAAACAAAACCAAACAACAACAAAAACCCTTCTTGGGATTGTGGGTAAATATAAGAGATTATGGAGGTCCCTGTGGCTGTGAATATGGCCACTCAGCTTCCCTAGTTTCTGCCTCTTCCCTGAACCAGTCTCCCCAGCCTTCCTGCTAAGTCTGGGAGCCACTCAATGCCCAACCAACAAATTCCTTTGCTGCTTCACTTGGCCAGAGTCAGTTTGAATCCTTTGAAATCAAGAATCTTGATCTGTGTGCTTCCCAACACTGAAACCTACTGCCTCCCTGCTAGAATTTTTCAACAGTTTTTTGTTTTACCTGTTCCAACCTTTTCTCTAACAACAATCCATTGAAGAGGACACTTTCAAAGGCTTTATCTTATTTAATATCATCATCACTCTCATTTTTAAAGATGTGGAAATCTGGGTTAATAGAAATAAATAAGAACACCTACGTTCAAATGCTCGCTCTGATACTCAGCTCTGTGACTTTGGGAGAATCTTCTTACCTCTCTTCATGGTCTTGTCTTTGAAAAGGAGGGAGTGACCACCTATCTTCTAGATGTAATAAAATGTATCTTAATTTTTTTTAAAAAAGAGATTCTATATGGAGGACCAAACATTGTTTTTGAAAACAGTAACACCAAAGATGTCCTGATTTATGGAGACAACTGTATCCAAATATGAATGTGAAAGGTCTTTTGTCCTGTTACATTTGCAGCCTTGTCTTGCTCCTGACCTACAGATCTAAATCTCCTATGCCTACTGGGCATTTCTGTTTGGATGTCCTCATGGCTTTCCAAAACTAAATTTTTCCAAAACTGTCTTCCTTCTGCCCACAACCAGTCCTTCTTTTGTTCCTTCTGTGTCTGGTGCTTTAATCCTACCAGTAATCCAGACCCAAACTCTCCCCTCCCTCCTTCTCAACACATTCCAGTTCTCCCATCAGGCATCAAGTCTTTGCAACGCCTCCTTTGCAATATATCTTCAAAATATTTCTTACTTTCCATTTCTACTTACGCTGTCCTGGCTCTGGCCTTATACCCTCTCAACTGGACTACTAAAATGGCCTGTGGCTTCAGCATTTGATATCGATGCCCAATTCCATCACCTTCCTTCATCTTACTGGCAACAATCCATTCATAGTCCTATTATCTTTCACTTGTGTTACTTCAACAGCATTTTAAGTGGTCTCTCTGCTTTCAAACTTGTCCTACAAAGGCCTTGCTCCATATGTTGGTTAGATTGATCTTTCAACCCCGCAAACCATTGCATGTCACTTTCTTCTTTTACCTTCCACATGCCTATGGCTGAATGATAAGACAGGCAAATCTTCCCCAAAAGTCACTATACAACTGAACAAAATTGACAAAAACAACAAGTTTAGTGCCTTGGAAATCAACAAAAGTCACACAACAATCTGAGAAGCGTTTATGTTTGAAAAAATTCTGAACTTCAGGTAAGAACAATAAAATCTGTGTCTGGCCTGGAGCTGCTCCCATTTCCCATCCAGCTCAGTCAGCATGGAAGTTCTGCAAGATAGAGCAGACCATGAGGACTAGCAGCTTCTCAGACAAGGTCAAAAGTGTGATGGGCAATGTCTATGTCTAACAGTATTGTTAGTACAGGTAACAATCACAGAGCACATGAGCAGCCAGGGTGTGAGGAGGGCCAACATCTCTACCAGTCAGAAGTTGCATGTTTGGGACAAGTATATTCCTGACTGTGGTGGCACACATGTGCATCAGAGATCCGAGAGAGTTCAAACCATACACTTCTGGCTGAACCTGAAGCTGCACAATGTGTAGAGGAGATCTGTAAAGGTCTAACTGAAAGAAAAAGTAAAGGCATACTTGAAAACAGCATAAAGATTTAATGTGCTCCTTTACGTGCACACAGTTTCATCAGCTGGGTACTGCTCAAGGTCGTAGAGCACAATCTTGGTCCAATGATTGATGACCACTAACCTATGCAGACACAGGGAGACCCTTAGAAAACCAGGTTTAACAATAAAAAAAAAATAAAGTTTAAAAAATAGATATTAGCAACTGCAAATGGGTAGAGGAGACATATTTCATAGATTTAGCCCAGGAAAATTACTAAATCAAGAAACAATCAAACAAACAAAACGCAGTAACAACAATGACATTCAGGGGTAAAACATCAGAATCCACAGTTGTTATAATCTATTAATGAAAATTTCCAGTTATCCAGAAAAACCTATTAGACATATAAAGGGGAAAAAATTGTGATCTATAGTCAAGAGGGAAAAAAAGCACTAAACAGAAATTTTGAGTGTCCCCAGACA
Source organism: Lagenorhynchus albirostris (assembly GCF_949774975.1). NCBI lineage: Eukaryota > Metazoa > Chordata > Mammalia > Artiodactyla > Delphinidae > Lagenorhynchus > Lagenorhynchus albirostris. The sequence continues at coordinate 18,271,363 of NC_083116.1, forward strand.
TTGTGTTTAGCAGATGATACAGCAGCTATTACAAATATGTTCAAATGACCAGAGGAAAGTATGCTTAAATAATTAAGGAAAGAATGACAACAATGAATTAATAAATAGAGATTCTCAATTCTCAGTAGCAGACATAAGTCATAATAAGAACCAAATTGGAATACTGGATTTTCAAGGAAAATTCTGGAAATTTGAGGTGGCAGAACAAAGAATCAGTCAACTAGAAGACTCAATAATAGAAATTATTCAATCTTAAGAACAGAAAGAAAAGAACTGAAGAAAAACGAACAGAGACTCAGAAAACTGTGGGGAAACATCAAGTATACCAGTACATGTGTAACTGGAGTACTAGAAGGAGAGAAGAGAAAGAGAGAGAAAATATTTGAAGAAATTATGGCTAAAAACTTCCCAAATTTAACGAAAAACTTTATCCTGCACATCTAAAAATCTTAACAAATCCCAAGTAGAATAAACGCAAAGAAGAAAAAAAGGAATAAACTCAAAACGATTCACATCTAGACATATCATAGTCAAACTGGTAAAAGAGAAAAATAAAATCTTGAAAGCAGCAAAAGAAAAATGACTAGTCACATACCAAAGAGCACCAATACTCTTTTTTTTTTTTTTTTTTTTTTAAGCACCAATACTCTTAATGGCTGATTTCTCATCTTAAATAATTGAAGCCAAAAGGCAGTGGAATGACACATTCAAAGCACTGGAGGAAAAATAAACCCTGCCAGTCAAGAATTCTATATACAAGCACAGAGAACTGTATTCAATATTCTGTAATGAACCATAATGGAAAAGAATATGAAAAAGAAAAAAATATACATATACACATATGTAACTGAATCATTTTGCTGTACACCAGAAACTAACACAACATTGTAAATCAACTATACTTCAATTAAAAAAAAAAACAAGAATTCTATATACAGCAAAACTATCCTTAAAAAATGAAGGTTAAATAAAGACCTTTCAACATAAAGAAAGACTGAGAGTATTCATTGCTAACAGATCTGCCTCATATAAAATAGTAAAGAATTTCCTTTAGGCCGAAAAGAAATTACTTCAAACAGTGAGTTTAAATGCACAGGAAAAATTAATGAGCACAAGAAATGGCAGGTTAACATAAAAGACCTTATAGACACAGATTTTTTTTGTCCCTTAAGTTCTTTAAAAGTCATAAGACTTTATAAAGCAACAATTAAAATACTGTACTGTTAGGTTTAAAACATATATAGAGGTGCAGTATATGTGACAATAAAATAACAAAGAGGAGGGGAAGAAAATGAAGCTATATTGGAGCAAAGTTTCTATATTTTACTAGAATTAAGTTAATATTAATCTTAAGTAGACTGTGATAAGTTAAAAGAATGTACTCGTAATCCCCAGAGAAATCATAAAGGAACTCAGTTAAAATATATTATTAAAAAACCTGGAGGAATTAAAATGGTACATTCAAAATTATGTATTTAATGTGAAGGAAGGCAGTTAGGGAAGAGCACAAAAGGTTAATATTTTTTAAAAGACATATATAAAACAAATAGCAAAATGGTAAATGCAAATCTAACCATATTAATAATTACATTAAATGTAAATAATTTAAACACTCTACTCAAAAAGCAGATATTGTCAGACTGGATACAAGCACAAGACCCAACTACGTTTTTTTCTTAGATTCAAATACACAAATAATTTTAAAGTAAAATGATGAGAAAAGATATACCATGCAAGCAGCAAACATAATAGAACTGAAGCAGCTACATTAATAACATACAAAATAGACTTAAAACAGGATATATTATATAGATAATTAAGGACATTTTATAATGATAAAAGGATAAATCAGGAATTATAACAATTATAAATTGGATGCTATATAACAAAGCATCCAAATACATGAATTGAAAACTGACAAAATTGAAAAGAGAAATAGACAATTCACCAATAATAGTTATAAATTTCAATACCTCATTCTCAATAATGATAGAACAACTAGGCAGAGAATCAGCAAGGATGTAGAAAACATGAACAAATTATCAAATAACTCAACCTAACTGATATATACTTCTATATATATAAGTTCTTCTAAGAACTTCTACCCAACAACCGAAGAACACATATTTTTTTGAACACATAGTAATATTCTCCGGTATAGACCATGTTCTAGACAATAAAGCAAGCTTCAGTAAATTTAAAAGGATGGAAATTATACAAAGTATATTTAATAACAAAATGGAATTAAGTGAGAAATTGACAACAGAGAGAAATCTGGTAAACTTCCAGATACTAGAAAATTAAACAACACACTTCTAAATAACTCATAGGTCAAAGAATAAAGCATGAAAGAAATGAGAAATGTTTTTTAACTGAAAAAATGAAAATGTAACACACGAAAATTTATGGGTTGCAGCTAAAGCAGAGCTTAGCAGAAAATTTAGTTTTTAATGCCTATCAGAAAAGAAGGAATGTCTCATCAATAATATGTGTCACCTTATAAAACCAATAAAAGAAGAGCAAACTAAGCTCAAAGCAAGATGAAGAAAGGAAATAATTAAAATTAGCATAGAAATTAGTAAAATTGGTAAAAATATCTAGAGAACAATTAAATCAAACTTGATTCTTCAAAAAGATCAACAGAATTGACAAATAATAAGCTAGACTGACAAGAAAAAAAAGAAAGAAGACAAAAATTGCCAACATTAGAAATTAAAGAGGAGATTTCACTTTCAACATGACAGAAATTTAAAAGATTATGAAAATTCCATGAGAAACTTTATGCCAAAAATTGGACAACATAGCCGAAATGGAAAAGTTTCTAAAAAGATATGAATTACCAAAACTGACTAAAGAAGAAATAGAAAGTCTGACTAAACATATACCCAGTAAAGAAATTGATATAGTAACTGAATATCTTCCCACAAAGAAAAGTCCAGACTCGGATTCACTGGTGAATTTTATCAAATATTTAAAATAGAAGTAATATCAAGTATTCACAATCTCTCCCGAGAAATAGTAGTGGGACCCCTTCTCAACTCAATCTATGGGGTTAGGATTACCCTGAGTCCAAGCCAGAGAAACACATCACACACAAAACAACCCACAAATACAGACCAATATCACCCATTGTCAAGATACAATTTTTAACAAAATATTAGCAACCCAAATTCAGCAACGTATAAAACGTATTATAACCATGACCAAGTGAGATTTATTCCAGCTATGTTAGGTTGACTTAACATTTGAAAATTAATTAATGTGATACATTATATTAATAGAATAATGGGGAAAAAACCAGGATCATCTCAATAGATGCAAAAAAAAAGCATTTTCCAAAATCCAATACCCATTAATGACAAAAGCTGCCAACAAACTAGGAATAGACGATTTGGTCAGAATTAATAGGTATCATCTTCAAAAACAAAACAAAACAACATCTTAACATCACACTTAATGGTGAAAGATTGAATATTTTTCTATAAGATGGGGAACAAAGTGAGAGTCTATGCTTTTGTCACTTTTATTCAACATTGAATCGGAAGTTCTAGACAGTGTGGTAAGCAAATAAACAAATGAAATAAAAGGCATCCAGATTGAAAAGGAGGAAGTAAAACTGTTTTTATTTGCAGGTGACTTCATCCTGTATGTGGAAAATCTCAGGAAATCCATAAAAATATAGTGGAACTAGTAAATAGTTTAGAAAAGTCACAAGATACAAGATTATTATACAAAATTCACTTATATTTCTATATCCTAGCAATGAAAAATCAGAAGTTAAATATTTTAAAATATCATTTACAATAGCATCAAAAATATGAACCACTCAGGGATAAATCTAACCAAAGATGTCAAAGAGACCAGTGTACTGAAAACTATAAATCATTATAGTGAGAGAACAATAAAGATCTTAATAAATGCAGATAGAATCCATGGTCATGGGTTTAGAAGTCTCAATATTGTCAGGATGGCAATATTCCCCAAATTGATGTATAGTGTCAATGCAAGCCCTATCAAAATCACAGCAGGCTTTTGTGTAGAAATTGACCAGCTGATCCCAAAATTTGTAGAGAAATACAAAGGGTCTAGAATAGCCAAAACCATTTTGAAAAACGAAGAACTATCTGGTTTCAAAACTTAGTATAATGCCGCAATAATCAATTAAGTTTAGTATTGGGACAAGGGTAGGCCAAAAAAAGAATCAGTAGGAGAGAATTGAGAGTCCATTTATGGGTGATTAATTTTTGACAAACATGGCAAAGCAAGTCGATTGGAAATGGATAATCTTTTCAACAAATGGTCTGGGACAATTGGATATCTACATGCAAAAAGAGGAATTCAGATTCTTAGTGTACATAATATACAGCAGTTAACTAAAAATGGATTATAGACCTAAATGTATGAGCCAACACTCTAAAACTTCTAGAAGAAAACTTGCTATGACCCTGAGAGGCAACCAAAGATCCTCCATTCATCAAACGGCTATTTGATGCCACTCTGTGCTAGGCACAGACCTTCAGAAGGGAATCAGACACGATCCCTGCCTTTGAGGAGCTCCCCACCCAGTGAGTCAATGATTTCAGGCAAGTGGGATTAAGAGAAGGCTGGGGTGCTGATGTTCCCTCCCCTTTCTATCCACTTTTTTCAACCCCAGTGACCCCCTCCCCCGGAAAACATCCTCTCTCCAGGCCACATGCCTTTGTTGGCCTTCTGGTTGCCCAGGGTTCTGCACTACAGTGTTCTGGCCAGACCTTCTCCATGCTCCCCAAATATGTCTGCCCTCCTCTTCCATGTGTTCAGACCTTGTTGCCAGCTCCCGAGTCACTGGATATCACTCTGATAAAATGGAGTGACAAGAGGATATGAGTAACTGATAGTCTACCTAAATTCATTCATTCAACCAACAAATATGTACCTAGAGCCTACTGTGTATCAAGCCCTCTGCTAGGTGCTGGATGTAGAGAGCTAAATCCGACATGGTTCCTGCCTACGATGAACTCATCACCTAGTTAAGGAGACAGACAAATAGGTAAACACAGACAACTGCCACACAATGTAAGAAGTGCAATGAGAGAGGTGTGTGCTGTGAACAGTTGAGGCAGAGAGAAGGGAAGAGTAACCCTTCTTGGCCTAAGAGAGTGGAGATCAGGGAGAGAGAAGAGACTTGAGCTGCTTTCTGAAAAATAGGTAGCCATCCACCAAATACACAAGGCAGAGGAGACAACAGAGGGAACGGTAGGAGCAAAGGCACAGTTGTGTAGTCATGCACAGCCTGTTGGGAGAATGGAGATAAAGCAATCTAGTGTGGCTAGGTGTGGCACAATGCACGCCAGGGATTGGACATGTATGTAGGAGTGAAGGCTCTAATGTTCCAGGCAATGAACCTCGGGACTTAATGCTAAGAGCAACAGAGAACTGTGGACATTTTTGTTCTTTGGTAACAGTTTTATTGAGATATCATTCACATACCATACATTCACATTTACATCCTTTAACTATACAATTCATGGGTTTTAGTATATTCACAAAGTTGGGCAACCATCACCACTATCTAATTCCAGAGTATTTTCATCACCCCCCAAAGAAACCCCGTACTAATGAGGAGTCACTCCCCATTCCCCCCACTCTCCAGCCACTGGCAACCATTAATCTACTTTTTGCATCTATAAGTTTGCCTATTCTGGATATTTTCATATAAATGGAATTATACAGTATGTGGTCTTTTGTAACTGGCTTCTTTCACTTAGCATAATGTTTTCGAGGGTCATCCATGTTGTAGCTTGTATACATACTTCATTCCTTTTCATGGCCAAATAACATTTCACTGTATGAATGTACCACATTTTATTTATCCATTCATCGATTGATGGATATTTGGGTTGTCTACACTTTTTGGCTCTTACGAATAATGCTGCTGTGAACTTTTAAAAAAATCTTTTGGCCACACCGTGCGGCATGTGGGATCCTAGTCCCCAGGCCAGGGATTGAACCCGCACCCCCTGCATTGGAACCACGGTATCTTAACCACTGGACTGCCAGGGAAGTCCCTGCTGTGAACTTTTTTGTGTAAGTTTTTGTATGGATATATGTTTTCATTTCTTTTAGGTGTATACCCATGTGTGGGATTTCTGAGTGATGTGGTAACTCTATGCTCAACTTTTAAGGAGTTCCCAGACTGTTTTCCTAAGTGACTACATCATTTTACATCCCCACCAGCAATGTAGGAGGGCCCCAATTTCTCCACTTCCTTGCCAACGCACACTATCTCTTTTTGATTATAGCTATCCTAGTGAGTGTGACATGGTATCTTGTCATTTTGATTTGCATTTCCCTGATGACTAATGATGTTGAGCATCTTTTCATGTACTTAATAGCCATTTTATATCTTTTTTGGGAGAATTTTCTATTCATATCCTTGTCTAAATTTTCACTGGGTTGTCTTTTTATAATTGAATTGTAAGACTTCTTTATTTGGGTTATAAACCCTTATCAGATATATGATTTCCAAAAGTTATCTCCCACTCTGTGGGTTATCTTTTCACATTCTTGGTGGCATCCTTTTCTTGAAGCATAAACATTTTTTTTGGATGAAGACCAATTTATCACTTCAATTTTATAGATGGTGCTTTGGGTATTATATCTAAGAACTCTACCGAACCTGAGATCACAACAATTTTCTCCTGGGAACAGGCAGGCACAGTCAGATCAACTCTCCGGCTCCCTAGAGTAGTGAGAGCTGGAAGAGACTAGTGAGTACTCTTTCAATTCAGAAAAGCTGGCCAGCTTAGCAGGGTCGGGCAGTACAGAACAGGGAGGGCCAAACTATTGTGACTTAAAAGGCAAAGGATGGCCTTAGAATAGCTCTTGAGTCGCTGCCTACCATGGACGTCTCCTGACAGACATGACAACCTGTGAGTTTGGCTCTCTTGACACTGCCCCAGAGATTCCTGCTGTGCATGCTGGGGGCATCAGACAAATGTCCCTGTCTACCTTTCCTGGCTTCCTGGTTCTACAGGGAACCCCACGATATTTCCTCTGTGGACCAGTCCAACAACCTTGAATAATCAGAAAGGAGAGCTGGCGCCAGCCCAGTCTAGCAGTTTGTTTATATAAAACATGGACCAAAAGATGGCCTTTACTAAATGAAGTTGAAATGCCAGAACTGCCTTAGTGTACTGGAGAAGGGGAAAATCTGTCTCAAGTCTGTACCAGAGAAATCCTGCCTGAGTTTCCAGCAAGCTGGCCTGCCAAAAGGATTTTGAACTTGCCAGCCCCAAAAAGCTTATGAGCCAACTCCTTAAAATCTCAATTTGTTCTCTCTCTCCCCCTCTTTCTCTTTCTCTCTCAAGAAAGATATATATACATACCAATAGGAATATATATATTCCCGATCAACCTAGCAAAGGGAAATAGGTGAAGAGAAAATGTGCAATGTGTCTATTTCCCGATTTCGTCCAGGGGCAGCTTCCTTAGAAGATCAGCTTCCATCAGTGGCCTGTTTGTCATCTTCCACTTTCTCATTTAAACCCGTTGTTTCTTTGCCTGGCAATGCCCTATGTGACGATAGACACTGCTGATTAAATGCACAGTCAGGGGCCTGTGACCGCATGGTTGCTAACAAGCCTTGCTTTTCCTGTCATCTCCGTGGCAGGGGACATTTTTGTCTTTCTTTCCCAGTGACAGACAGAAGCTAGTCTGAAGCCACTCCTGCCTCAGTCTGGGTGTGGTTCTGATTAGAAGCCAAGCAGCTCAAAGAGAGCTGGAGGAGGTTTCCCGGGCAGGAATTCATCAGCAAATACACGCCTGAGGCAAAAACAGCAGGTTTTGCCGCTTCCCAGTTTGAGCTTCTTTGCCTGGACTTGAGGGCCCTTCCAGTGATCAGGCTGCTCTGCAGGGAAGCGGGAAATATTGCTCCACATGACCCATCAGCACCCGTAGACAACATGGGCGCTGAGTACGGCACTGGAGCTATGCTGATAATTAAGTAAGGCCTAGGGAAGAAGACAGGGTGTTCTTCCTCAAACCATCTGGGGAGAAAGAAAGTTCTTTTGATGGAGTCTTGACCTTTCTTCTAAACCCTAGGAAGCTCAAGTATTGCTTACTTGTTTGCCTCTTTAGATCAAAACCCAAATACATTTTGTACAAGACACAGAAAACTATGATTAACTCAAATTGTTCAATAGTTCCCCTCATCCGTATTCATAGTCACGATCTGCTGCCAGCTCCAGATGTTTCTAGGAGTGGTTCGCCCCAAAGCTCACTTGACATCAGTCCGTGGTGTTCCTTTCACTGATGATTAACAGAGGACACCAGGCCTGATGCACAGCTTGGCCAGAGACTGAACTGATTAAGGCAAGCTGTGAAGAATCGCAGCTTCCCTCCCTGATTGGGGCCAGCTCTGTGCATCCACAGCCCTCTAATAGGAGGAAAGGTTTCCCTTGCCTAAAATAAGCTTCCTCCAGTCGTGGGAGAAGGGGAGGGTCCCAAACTAAGAGCCTGATGAAATTGGCTCTTCTGGTAATGGAAACAGCAACACACACTGTGCAGCTGATCTGTAAATTGGTCCCAGGTCTGAGAGCAACGAATTACAAGATGTGGTGTTTGTCTTTTCTGGAGGAGGCACGTTCCCTTGTGTAATAAAACAGTGCATGACTTCTTAAACTTTAATGTAAATGCAGATCACCTGAGGATCTTGTTAAACTGCAGATTCTGATTTGGGAAGCCTGAGAGGCCTAAGACTGAATGACTAACGAGCCCCCAGATGATATCGAGGCAGCTCGTCTTTGGACCACTCTTAAGAGTACGAGGCTATGAAGCAAGCAGTAGGCCTGCAAATAGACCCTGCACCGCTCCTGTTGCCTGAGTTCTGTCAGCCACACAGAAATGGCCAGGGCCTTCTCTCCTGTAGTTCGCAGCCTAGTGGAGAATGCACCTTGTGTGCATGTAATGGGATCAGTGCCACGAGGGAGGTAAAAAGGGCTGGGGATGTTCGGAGGAAGAAGTGGTCATTTCCAGCTGGGAGGCGGAACTGCCAAAACTTCAGAGAAGGCTTTTAAGCGGGCTCGTGAAGGAGCGATGGGACTTAGTAGGCGGGATGCGGTATGGGCTTTGCCAGGAGGATGTATCACCAAAAGCAAAGGCACGGAGGTTAGAAAGAGCAAGGTGAGGGCAGGGAAAAGTGCACAGTTCCTTTTGACTGGAGTGTAGGCTATTCTTCTAAGCAGAAACTAAGACAAATAAGGTTGGCCAGGTTGTTTAGAACCAGATCACAGAAGATCTTGACGTCACATCATACAAAAGCATTTGGACTTCATTCAGTAGGAGAGGGGGAGAATTGATTTTTTTTTTTACCTCAAGTGTGACTTGAATGGAGATCCTAGGCTTAGGAGATCACCCTGGGGGCAGTGGAAAGGACAGGTTGGAAGGGGAGACTCTGGAGGAAGGGAGACAAGTTAAGGGGCTATTGCTTAGTCAGCCATTCAGAGTATATTTACTGAGCTCCCGTTCTGTTCCAACCACTGTGCTAATGACTTGAGCAGGGAACACAGACATACATGTCCTATCTTCTTGTGGCCCTCACAGTCTGAGGAGAGCTACAAAGGAAACGTCCAGGGTGCTATGAGAGCATAAACCAAGAAGACCTAAAAGTCTAGAGCATCAGAGAAAATTGTTCTGAGTCAGTGACATTGGGATCCAGATCTGAAGAAGCAGGAAGACTTAGCCAGATGAGGGGGAAAGTGAAAGGGTACCTCAGACATAGAGAAAGACCCTGAAAAAGGCCCAGAGATGAGAGAACCTGGTATATTCTGAGATAGAGAAAAATAGAGCATGGCTGAAGTGGAGAGACAGAAGGGAAAAGAGACATAACATAAAGCTAGAAAGGTTGGCAGGGGTCACATTTGTGCAGGGCCTTTGTAGGCAAGGCAAGGATTTTGAACTTTGTCCTGATGGCCATGGGAAGCCATAGAGTGACTTGATGAGATATGTGTATTAGAACAGTGCTTCTGTGTCTTTCCTATGTGGCAGATGGATGAGGGTGGGGAGTAAGACTCGATGCAAGGAAGCCAGTTATGGGAATGTTTGTGCAGAACAGACAAGAGGTAATAGAGGCTTGGTCTGAGGGGAAAAGAGTGTGGAGAGGGGTAGACAGACAGAAGTGATAATCAGGGAGTAAATCAGCAAGAACTGGAGCAGGTGGGTAAGGACAGAAAAGGAAAAGACAAAGAGGATTCCTAAGTTCTTAGTTTGAGGACTAGATGGATAGTGGTATCAGCCACTGATGTAAAGAACATAAGAGCAGATTTGGAAGGGAGTGAGGGACAGAAGTTCAGGTGAAGGTCCTGTGGGACATTTGGTGGAGATAAATAGGCATATCCACACACCACTAGATTTCGGGAGAGAGGTCTGAGCCAGGTATAGGAATTTAGGAGTAATCAGGATAAAGAGGGTGGCTGAAGCCATGCAGGCTCATGGCTGATCCCAGTGAAGCCTTCCTTGCCTGCCTATCACGCCTCGCAACTGGCCCCCAAAGTCCATCAGGGACAGACATTACAATTGATGAGTAGATACAGCAGCCCAGATTCTCTTGTGACTGCAGGGGAAAACAAGGAGGGCAGATTTTGGAGGTAAATCATGAAGAGAGATTTTGAGAATGTGAGAAATGATAGCATCTTTGGAATAGGTATGCAGCCTGTCAAGATGAGGACCAGCTCTCAGTTCATATGGGAAACGTGATAGATCCGTTAAAAGAGGATTCAAGATTCTGTAGGCAAATTGTACAACAAACACCTTCTTAAGAGTCTTGTCATACAGAGCGAAGTAAGTCAGAAAGAGAAAGACAAATACCGTATGCTAACACATATATATGGAATTTAAGAAAAAAAATGTCATGAAGAACCTAGGGGTAAGACAGGAATAAAGACACAGGCCTACTAGAGAATGGACTTGAGGATATGTGGAGGGGGAAGGGTAAGCTGTGACAAAGTGAGAGAGTGGCATGGACTTATATACACTACCAAACGTAAAATAGAGAGCTAGTGGGAAGCAGCCGCATAGCACAGGGATATCAGCTTAGTGCTTTGTGACCACCTAGAGGGGTGGGATAGGGAGGGTGGGAGGGAGGGAGACGCAAGAGGGAAGAGACATGGGAACATATGTATATGTATAACTGATTCACTTTGTTATAAAGCAGAAACTAATACACCATTGTGAAGCAATTATACTCCAATAAAGATGTAAAAAAAAAAAAAAGAATCTTGGGTCAGCTCTCCCTGCTCAGTTACCAACATGTTTTTGGTACATATACGCTCAGAGTGTGCGAGTTCATTCTAGTATTAGCCTAAGCAAAATCATAATTAGGAACACCTGCTGCTGCTGGAAAAAAAATTGATACTACAGTCCCAAAACAGGTATAAATGACCTTTTCTCCAATATTTTAGATTATTTACACCACTAGCCCTTTAATAGCCTAGATAACCGAGTTGGCTATATTTATAAAATAAAGACATGCATTCCACGTAAAACAATTCAAGGAAGGTTTCTTTATACAAGTGGTCTTCTTGGATGATATGCCTATCAGCTGCCTCCAAAAGATACTTTGAAATTATTACAGCAGCAAATTGTTTTCACAGGACCTGCTGAAGTGGAATTCTTAGGGAAATGAAAATTAGTAAATAAAGCCTGCAGCGATATGTCTTCTAAATAGGCAGAATTATGCCTCCGAACTCAATCTGATGCAGAACTCAAGATGACATCATGTATTCATATGGGAGAATTTTTGAGTGAAACCAGGACCTGTAAGGGTATGCAGTGGTAGTGGGTGAATATGGTTCCCTAGGAAGGTAATACCATTGAGCAATTATCAGCCTCTGGACAGGCAAACAAGTAGAGGGAAGAGACCACCTATTTGGGCGACTGATCATTCAGAGATCTTCCTCACCTGCTTATTGATGCTAGAAATGCCAGCATCTGGGACTGAAGTCTCTCTTGCAGAACTCAAGAGGATATTTGGAATACTACCTTCTGGGAAGATACTGTACTGAGGCTTGGCTCACACAGAAGTGTGGATGATCCAGGAGCAAAGCCTTTTTCTTGTAGAGTTGAACAGGTTTCCAGCAAGGAAAACTGGCCTTGTGCTTTGAGGAAGGGTCAGATATCAGATCTCCATTATCCTACCTCATAGTGTGGGGTATGGAGAAGTTATGAAAGACAGTGTTTCTATTACCTATTGTCACCTTACAAACTACCCCAAAATATAATGGCTAAAACATCAATCTATTTTCTCCCACTGTTCTGTGGGTTGACTGGGTTCCACTGGGCAGTTCTGCTGGTCTTACTCAGGGTCTAACATGAAGCTGTAGTCAGATGCAGCTGGAGTCATCCAGAGGCTCACCTGGGTCTCTGAGATGTCTGGCCCTCTCTTCCTGTACATAAAAGTTCAAGGACTCTCTTCTCCACATGGCGCCTTCAGCAGGGGAGCCAGACCTCTTACAACATTCCCCCAAAGAGAGTGTTCTAAGAGACAGGGCGTGGAAACTGCCAGTCCTCTTAAAGAATATGCCCAGAACTGGCATAACTTCACTTCTGCTGCATTCTATTGGTTATTGCCAGTCACAGGCCAAATTGCCATTTGATTCTTTATAGATTCCAATGATTGGATTAAATTCTTTTTTCATGTATTTTCTCCACATTTTCCCCTATTCTTTGAATATGTAGTTATTAGAAATTCCTTATCTGCTAACTTAAATATCTGGATCACTTGTGGGTTTGTGTCTACTGTGTGTTTTTCTTCCTAGGTTTTCAGTCATATGACCTTGTCTCTTGTAATTCCTAGATAGTGTTGAATGAGTGTTAACCAATTGTGTATAAATAATTATCTAGGCTCCAGATGATGTTATCTTCCCTCAGAGAGGATGCACTCCTTTCTCTGTTAAGCAGATCAAGTAAGGGCAGATCACCTTTACTGAATCAGTGACTAAGCTGAATCAAAACCAGGTTCAGTGTTGGTAAAGCCTGTCTACTTTACTTTTGCCCCCGCTTCTAAGGCATTACTGTCCAGAACTTTCTGCTGATAATCTGGTGTGTTCAACAAAGCCCTTACCCTTGGCAGATCTTGAACACTAATCCTTATCTACTTAGCACAGTGAGACTGCCGAACACACTACTTTGTTTTTTTTGAGACTTCCTACTTACCTTCTTGATCTCCAGATGCAAGGATGGCTCAACATATGCAAGCAATAAATGTGGTACACTACATTAACAGTGTATGAATGAAGGATAAAAATCATATGATCTTCTCAATAGATGCAAAAAAGCATTTTGCGAAATTCAACACCCTTTCATGATGAAAACTCTCAACAAGCTACAAATAGAAGGAATTTACCTCAACATAATAAAGGCCATATATAATAAGCCCACGGCTAACATTATACTCAATGGTGAAAAACTGAAAGCTTTTACTGTAAGATCAGGAAAAAGGAAAAGATGTCCACTCTTGCCACTTCTATTCAACATGGTATTGGAAGTCCTAGCCAAGGCAATTATGCAATAAAAAGAAATAAAAGGCATCCAAATGAAAAAGGAAGGAATAAAAATGTCTCTGTTTTTAGATGGCATGTTCTTATACATAGAAAAACCTAAAGACTTCACACACCAAACCAAAGAAACAAACAAAAAAACGACAACAAATAAAATAATTGTTGAACTAATAAATGATTTCAGTAAAGTTACAGGATACAAAATCAACATACAAAAATAAGTTGCATTCTCTATGTACTAACAGCAAACAAGTCAGAAAAGAAATTAAGAAAACAATTCCAGGGGACTTCCCTGACAGTCCAGTGGTTAAGATGCCACACTTCCACTGTAAGGGGCATGGGTTTGATCACTGGTTGGGGAACTAAGATCCTGCATGCAACCCAGCATGGCCAAAAAAATAAAATCCATTACAATACCATGAAAAAGAATACAATACTTAGGAAACTTAACTAAGGAAGTGAAAGACTTGTATGCTGAAAACTACAAAACAATGAAAGAAACTAAAGAAGACAAAAATAAATGGAAAGACACCCCATGTTCATGGATTACATGACTTAATATTGTTAAAATGTCCATACTACCCAAAGTGATTTACAAATTCAATGCAATGCCTATCAAAATCCTAATGGCATTTTTTTTACAGAAATAGAAAAAATAATCCAAAAATTCATGACGCAAAAGACCTCAAATAGCCAAAGCAAACTTGAGCAAGAAGAACATAGCTAGAGATATCATAATTCCTGATTTCAAAACATATTACAAAGCTACAGTAATTAAAACAGTATGGTACTGGCATAAAAACTGATGTATAGACCAAGGGAGCAGAATAAACAGCCCAGAAATAAACTCACACATATACAGTCAAAACTGACCTTCAACAAAGGTGCCAAGAATACACAATGGGAAAAGGATAGTCTCTTTAATAAATGGTCTAGAAAAACTGGATATTCACATTCAAAGGAATGAACTTGGACCGTTCTCTTACATTATACACAACAATCAACTCAAAATGGATTACAGACTAAATATAAGACCTGAAAATGTAAAATTCCTAGAAGATAATACAGGGGTATAACTTCCTGACATAGGTGTTGACAATGATTTTTTTGGATATGACACCAAAAGCACGAGCACAAGAGCAAACATAGACAAACAGTGTTGCATCAAAACAAAAAGCTTCTGCAAAGAAAATAATCAACAGTGTGAGAAGGAAACGTACAGAATAGGAGAAAATATATGCAAACCATATATCTGATGAGGGGTTAATATCAAAAATATATGACGAACACTTACAGCTCAATAGCAATAAATAAATAAATAAACCCACAAATAACCTTACCAAAAACATGGACAGATGATCCAAATAGACATTTCTCCAAAGAAGACATGCAGAGAAGACCTTCAAGATGGCAGAGGAGTAAGACATGGAGATCAACTTCCATCCCACAAATACATCAGAAATACATCTACATGTGGAGCAACTGCTACAGAACACCTACGGAACGTTGGCAGAAGACCTCAGACTTCCCAAAAGGCAAGAAACTCCCCAGGTATCTGGGTAGGGCAAAAGAAAAAACAGAGACAAAAGAATAGGGATGGGACCTGAACCTCTGGGAGGGAGCTGTGAAGGAGGAAGAGTTTCCACACACTAGGAAGCCCCTTCGCGGGTGGAGACAGGGGGTGGTGGGGGGAAGCTTTGGAGCTGCGGAGGAGAGCGCAGAAACAGGGGTGCAGAGGGCAAAGAGGAGAGATTCCTGCACAGAGGATCAGTGCCAACCAGCACTCACAAGCCTGAGAGGCTTGTCTGCTCACCCACTGGGGTGAGTGGGGGCTGTGAGCTGAGCCTTTGGTTTTGGAAGTCAGATCTCAGGGAGAGGACTGGGGTTAGCTGCGTGAACACAGCCTGAAGGGGGCTAGTGTGCCACAGCTGGCTGGGAGACAGTCCGGGAAAGAGTCTGGAACTGCCTCAGAGGCAAGAGACCATTGTTTTGGGATGCGCAAAAAGGGGATTCAGAGAACTGCCTAAATGAGCTCCAGAGATGGACATGAGGTGCGGCTATCAGTGTGGACACCAGAGATGGGCATGAAATGCTAAGGTTGCTGCTGCCGCCACCAAGAAGCTTGTGTGCAAGCACAGGTCACTATCCACACCTCCCTTCCCAGGAGCCTGTGCAGTGCGCCACTGCCAGGGTCCCGTGATCCAGAGACAACTTCCCCATGAGAACACACAGTACGCCTAAGGCTGTTGCAACGTCATGCTGGCCCCTGTCGCTGCAGGCTCACCCCACATCCCATACCCCACCCTCCCTATGGCCTGAGTGAGCCAGAGCCCCCTAATCACCTGCTGCTTTAACCCTGTCCTGTCTGAGCAAAGAACAGACACCCTCAAGTGACCTACATGCAGAGGCGGGGCCAATCCAAACTGAACCCCAGGAGCTGTGCGAACAAAGGAGAGAAAGGAAAATCTCTCCCAGCAGCCTCAGGAGCAATGGATTAAATCTCCACAATCAAGTTGATGTACCCTGCATTTCTGAATAGGCAACAAATCATCCCAAAATGAGGCAGTGGACATTGGGAGCAACTATAGACTTGGAGTTTGCTTTCTGTATCTAATTTGTTTCTGGTTTTATGTTTATCTTAGCTTAGTATGTAGAGTTTATTATCATTGGTAGATTTGTTCATTGATTTGGTTGCTGTCTTCCTTTTTTTATATATATTTCTTTCCTCTTTCTCTTTTCGTGAGTGTGTATATGTATGCTTCTTTGTGTGATATTGTCTGTATAGCTTTGCTTTTACTATTTATCCTAGGGTTCTGTCAGTCCGTTTTTTGTTTGTCTGTTTTTAGTATGGTTTTTAGCACTTGTTATCATCAGTGGATTTGTTTTTTGGTTTGGATGCTCTCTTCTTTCTTTCTTTTTTTATTACTTTTTAATTTTTTTATTTCTAATAATTTTTAAAATTTTAATAACTTTATTTTATGTTATTTATTTTATATTATTTCTTTCATTCTTTTCTTCTCCCTTTTCTTCTGAGCTGTGTGGCTGACAGGGTCTTGGTGCTCTGGCTGGGTGTCAGGCCTGTGCCTCTGAGGTGGGAGGCCCAAGTTCAGGACACAGGTCCACCAGAGACCTCCCAGCTCCCTGTAGTATCAAATGGCGAAAGCTGTCCCAGAGATCTCCATCTCAATGCTAAGACCCAGCTAAACGCAACAACCAGCAAGCTACAGTGCTGGACACCCTATTCCACATAACTGAAAAGACAGGAGCACAAACCCACCCATTAGCACAGAGGCTGCCTAAAATCATACTAAGATCACAGACACCCCAAAACACACCACCAGACGCAGTCCTGCCCACCAGAAAGACAGGATCCAGCCTCATCCAGGAGAACACAGGCATCACTCCCCTCCACCAGGAAGCCTACGCAACCCACTGAAGTAACCTTACCCACTGGGGGCAGAAACCAAAAACAACGGGAACTATGAATGTGCAGCCTCCAAAAAGGAGACCCCCAAACACAGTAAGTTAAGCAAAATGAGAAGACAGAGAAACACAGAGCAGATGAAGGTGCAAGGCAAAAACCCACCAGACCAAACAAATGAAGAGGAAATAGGCAGTCTACCTGAAAAAAAATTCAGAGTAATGATACTAAAGATGATACAAAAGCTTGGAAATAGAATGGAGAAAATAAAAGAAACGTTTAACAAGGACCTAGAAGAACTAAAGAGCAAACAAACAACCATGAACAACAATACATGAAATTTAAAATTCTCTAGAAGGAATCAATAGCAGAATAACTGAGGCAGAAGAATGGATAAATGACCTGGAAGATAAAATAGTGGAAATAACTACCACAAAGCAGGATAAAGAAAAACCAGTGAAAAGAATTGAGGACAGTCTCAGAGACATCTGGGATAACATTAAATGCACCAACATTCGAATTTTAGGGATCCCAGAAGAAGAAGAGAAAAAGAAAGGGATTGAGAAAATATCTGAAGAGATTATAGTTGAAAACTTCCCTAATATGGGAAAGGAAATAGTTAATCAAGTCCAGGAAGCGCAGAGAGTCCCATACAGGATAAATCCAAGGAAAACACGACAAGAAACATATTAATCAAACTATCAAAGATTAAATACAAAGAACACATATTAAAAGCAGCAAGGGAAAAACAACAAATAACATAAAAGGGAATCCCCATAAGGTTAACAGCTGATGTTTCAGCAGAAACTCTGCAAGCCAGAAGGGAGTGGCAGGACATATTTAAAGCGATGAAGGGAAAAACCTACAACCAAGATTAGTCTACCCAGCAAGGATATCATTCAAATTTGATGGAGAAATCAAAATCCTTACAGACAAGCAAAAGCTAGCAGAATTCAGCACCACCAAACCAGCTTGACAACAAATGCTAAAGGAACTTCTCAAGGCAGGAAACACAAATGAAGGAAAAGACCTACAATAGCAAACCCAAAACAATTAAGAAAATGGTAATAGGAACATACATATCGATAACTACCTTAAATATAAATGGATTAAAGGCTCCAAACAAAAGACACAGACTGGCTGAAAGGATACAGAAACAAGACCCGTATATATGCTGTGGGTACAAGAGACCCACTTCAGACCTAGGGACACATACAGATTGAAAGTGAGAGGATGGAAAAAGATATTCCATGCAAATGGAAATCAAAAGAAAGCTGGAGTAGCAATTCTCATATCAGACAAAATAGACTTTAAAATAAAGACTATTACAAGAGACAAAGAAGGACACTACATAATGATCCAGGGATCGATCCAAGAAGAAGATATAACAATTGTAAATATCTATGCACCCAACATAGGAACACCTCAATACATAAGGCAAATGCTAACAGCCATAAAAGCAGAAATCGACAGTAACACAATCATAGAAGGGGACTTTAACAGCCCACTTTCACCAATACACAGATCATCCAAAATGAAAATAAATAAGGAAACACAAGCTTTAAATGACGCATTAAACAAGATGGACTTAATTAATACTTATAGGACATTCCATCCATAAACAACAGAATACACTTTCTTCTCAAGTGCTCATGGAACATTCTCCAGGATAGATCATATCTTGGGTCACAAATCAGGCCTTGGTAAATTTAAGAAAACTGAAGTCATATCAAGTATATTTTCCAACCACAATGCCATGAGACTAGATATAAATTACAGGAAAAAATCTGTAAAAAATACAGACACATGGAGGCTAAACAATGCATTACTAAATAAGCAAGAGATCACTGAAGAAATCAAAGAGGAAATCAAAAACTACCTAGAAAAAAATGACAATGAAAACAGGATGACCCAAAACCTATGAGATGCAGCAAAAGGAATTCTAAGAGGGAAGTTTACAGCAATACAATCCTACCTCAAGAAACAAGAAATATCGCAAATAAAAATCCTAACTTTACACCTAAAGCAACTAGAGAAAGAACAAACCCCTTGCAAAGTTAGCAGAAGGAAAGAAATCATAAAGATCAGATCAGAAATAAATGGAAAAGAAATGAAGGAAACAATAGCAAAGATCAATAAAACTAAAAGCTGGTTCTTCGAGAAGATAAACAAAATTGATAAACCATTAGCCAGACTCATCAAGCAAAAAAGGGAGAAGACTCAAATCAATAGAATTAGAAATGAAAAAGGAGAAGTAACAACTGACACTGCTGAAATACAAAGGACCATGCAAGATTACTACAAGTAACTATATGCCAATAAAATGGACAACCTGGAAGAAATGGACAAATTCTCAGAGAAGCACACTTTCCAAGACTGAACCAGGAAGAAATAGAAAATATAAACAGACCAATCACAAGCACTGAAATAGAAACCATGATTAAAAATCTTCCAACAAACAAAAGCCCAGGACGAGATGGCTTCACAGGCGAATTCTATCAAATATTTAGAGAAGAGCTAAACCCCATCCTTCTCAAACCTTCCACAATATAGCAGAGGGAGGAACACTCCCAAACTCATTCTACGAGGCCACCATCACCCTGATACCAAAAGTAGACAAAGATGTCATAAAAAAAGAAAACTACAGGCCAATATCACTTATGAACACAGATGCAATAATCCTCAACAAGATACTAGCAAAGAGAATCCAACACACATTGATAGGATCATACACCATGACCAAGAGTGGTTCATCCTAGGAATGCTAGGATTCTTCAATATATGCAAATCAATCAATGTGATACACCATATTAACTAATAGAAGAATAAAAACCATGTGCTCATCTCAATAGAGGCAGAAAAAACTTTCGACAAAATTCAACACCCATTTATGACAAAAGCCCTCCAGTAAGTAGGCATAGAGGGAACTTACCTCAACAAAATAAAGGCCATATATGACAAACCCACAGCCAACATTGTTCTCAATGGCGAAAAACTGAAACCATTTCCGCTTAGGTCAGGAACAAGACAAGGTTTTCCACTCTCACCACTATTACTCAACATAGTTTTGGAAACTTTAGCCACAGCAATCAGAGAAGAAAAAGAAAGAAAAGGAATCCAAATCAGAAAGAAGAAGTAAAGCTGTCACTGTTTGCAGATGACATGAGATACATAGAGAATCCTAAAGATGCTATCAGAAAACTACTAGAGCTAATCAATGAATTTGGTAAAGTAGCAGGATACATAATTAATGCACAGAAATCTCTTGCATTCCTATACACTAATGTTGAAATATCTGAAAGAGAAATTAAGGAAACACTGCCATTTACCATTGCAAAAAAATGAATAAAATACCTAGGAATAAGCCTACCTAAGGAGACCAAAGACCTGTATGCAGAAAATTATAAGACACTGATGAAAGAAATTAAAGATGATACAAACAGATGGAGAGATATACCATGTTCTTGGATTGGAAGAATCTATATTTTGAAAATGACTATACTACCCAAAGCAATCTACAGATTCAATGCAAACCCTATCAAACTACCAATGGCATTTTTCACAGAACTAGAACAAAAAATTTCACAATTTGTATGGGAACACAGAAGAGCCCAAAAAGCCAACGTAAACTTGAGAATGAAAAGTGGAGCTGGAGGAAACAGGCTCCCAGACTTCAGACTATACTACAAAGATACAGTAATCAAGACAGTATGGTACTGGCACTAAACCAGAAATATAGATCAATGGCACAGGATAGAAATCCCATATGCACATATGGTCACCTTACTTTTGACAAAGGAGACAAGAATATACAGTGGAGAACATACAGCCTCTTCAATAACTCTTGCTGGGAAAACTGGACAGCTACATATAAAAGAATGAAATTAGAGCACTCCCTAACACCATACACAAAAATAAACTCAAAATGGATTAAAAACCTAAATGTAAGGCCAGACACTATCAAACTCTTAGAGGAAAACATAGCCAGAACACTCTATGACATAAATCACAGCAAGATCCTTTTTGACCCACCACCTAGAGAAATGGAAATAAAAACAAAAATAAAGAAATGGGACCTAATGAAACTTAAAAGCTTTTGCAGAGCAAAGGAAACCATAAACAAGATGAAAAAACAACCCTGAGAATGGGAGAAAATGTTTGCAAGGGAAGCAACTGAGAAAGGATTAACCTCCAAATTTTACAACCAGCTCGTGCAGCTCTGTATCAAAAACACAAACAACCCAATTCAAAAATGGGCAGAAGACCTAAATAGACATTTCTCCAAAGAAGATATACAGAGTGCCAACAAACACATGAAAGGATGCTCAATATCACTAATCATTAGAGAAATGCAAATCAAAACTACAATGAGATATCATCTCACACTGGTCAGAATGGCCATCATCAAAATATCTAGAAACAATAAATGCTAGAGAGGGTGTGGAGAAAAGGGAACCCCCTTGCACTGTTGGTGGGAATGTGAATTGGTTCAGCCACTATGGAGAACAGTATGGAGGTTCCTTAAATAACTAAAAATAGAACTACCACACGACCCAGCAATCCCATTACTGGGCATATACCCTGAGAAAACCATAATTCAAATAGAGTCATGTACCACAGTGTTCATTGCAGCTCTATTTACAATAGCCAGAACATAGAAGCAACCTAAATGTCCATTGACAGATGAATGGATAAAGAAGATATGGCACATATATACAATGGGATATTACTCAGCCATAAAAAGTAACGAAATTGATTTATTTGTAGTGAGGTGGATGGACTTAGAGACTGTCATACAGAGTGAAGTAAGTCAGAAATAGAAAAACAAATACCATATGCTAACACATATATATGGAATCTAAAAAAAAAAGATTCTGAAAAACCTAGGGGCAGGACAGGAATAAAGACGCAGATGTAGAGAATGGACTTGAAGACACGGGGATGGGGAAGGGTAAGCTGGGACGAAGTGAGAGAGTGGCATGGACATATATACACTACCAAATGCAAAACAGATAGCTAGTCAGAAGCAGCCGCATGGCACAGGGAGCTCAGCTCAGTGCTTTGTGACCACCTAGAGGGATGGGATAGGGAGGGTGGGAGGGAGACCCAAGAGGGAGTAGATATGGGAATATATGTATATGCATAGCTAATTCACTTTGTTATGAAGCAGAAACTAACACAGCATTGTAAAGCAATTATACTCCAATAAAGATGTTAAAAAATATTTAGTTTAATTTCTAGTTGTTCTTGGTGAAACTGAAAGCAGGAGCCCATTGAGGGATTTAAACAGAGAACCAACATGACCAACTGCATTAAGTCCCTCTGGAGGTAGTATAGAGGATTGTGTACTAGTTTATTAGGACTGCCATAAGAAAGTGTCACTGACTGAGTGGCTTAAACAGCAGAATTAATTTTTTCACAGTTCTGGAAGCTAGAAATCCAAGATAAAGGTGTTGGCAGGGATGCTTTCTTCTGTGTCCTCTCTCCTCAGTTTGTAGGTGGCCATCTTCTCACTGTGCCTTCACATGGACTTCCCTCTGTACCTATTTCTTATATTTCCTTTTCTTATAAGGACACCAGTCACATTGGATTAGGGCCCACCCGAATGGCCTTATTTAAACTTTATTACCGGGATTGACATATATACACTAACTAATATGTATAAAATAGACAACTAACGAGAAACTGCTGTATAGCACAGGGCACTCTATTTCATTTTGCTGTACAGTAGAAACGAACATGACATTGTAAAACAACTATACCCCAATAAAAAAGTAAAGAAAATAAAATGGGTTGGTGTTTTAGAAAAATTGAAGTATGTTTTAAAGGATCTTTTTGTTAGTTATTTGGTACTTTACACATTTGGTAGTTTAGTCGACCATTTGTAATTGTACAACTATTAAAAATTAGCTATCAAAAAAAGTTAATTACATCTTTAAGGACCCTATCTCCAAATACAGTCACATCCTGAGTTACTGGGGGTTAGGACATCTACATACAAATTTGGCCGGGTGACACAATTCAGCATATAACAGATAGATTGTAGGGCAGCAAAAGTGGAGTCAAGGAGCCCAGTGAGAAAGCTGTTGCATTAATTCAGGAGAGAGATTTTGTTTGGTTGAAATAAGTAATGGCAGAGGGGCTGGAAATATTTGGATTGCTTCAAGAGAACATCAGAAGATAGAATACATAGGACTTGCTAATCATGAATAGGATAGGTTAAGATGATGAGGGAAGAGTCAAAGATGATACCCAGTTTTCTAATTGGAACACAGAGTAGAGGATAATAGATATAACAGGGACTGGGAGGAATTGTCTTCTGAGATGCAAGCATAATAAACTCCTTTCTCTCCTGCAGTCTGTGATGAAGCTTAAGCCCTGGGATACTTGCTTCTTGAGTCACTGTCCCTCCTTCCTTACCTGAACACCATAGCTCATAATACTCTACATCTGCTCTGGTCCCTATCCTGACTCCTTATTTCCGGCAATCCTGAAGTGCTCAGACCTGCCGCACTGCTTGGGGGCTAGAGCCCTATCTCTGAGCCCTGGGCAGTGGCTGAGACTCTGCTCCCTGCGGACAGATGACTGCCAGTTTCTTGAACTCCTGTATTCCATGGCACCGGTCCACTAATTGGACTCCTCTATTCCAAGGACTCCTCTGTTGGGCCAGGTTTCCCCTTCATCGTAGACCTTTTGGCACTGATTGCTTGCCTGAACATGTGCCTGTCCCTGCTTTACACCTCATCTCAGTGGACTGATCCAGCTCGCATCTCTGCTTCTGTCTAGCTGTGAGTCTACAGCAATGCCATGTTACTGATTCCCAGCACTTGACATGCCAACCTAAAAGAATGACAGCAGTGATCTGGACCCGACTAGAAATATCCAGATCCCCCTTCTCAGACTTCTCTGTCCGCTGGAGAAGATGCCCTTCTCAAGGAATATGAACAGACAGGGAGACTGACCTGACATTTTCAAGTCAGGCAAAGTGGAACTGAGTAAGGAGATCTGAGTGATGCAGCTTAAAGATAGCAGTGACTCTACTGGGGACATTCTTATCAGGTTTGTATCACCTTATCCTGTCCTGCTAAATTTTGGGAGATAGCCAATCCAGAATGTGTAAACATATTTTTATGGCCCATTACCCAAACCAGCAATCTTGAAGCACTACTAACTCTTTAATTGGCTTTGGCTCAGACCCTCCCTAGCCTACCATCAGACAACTTCCCCTCTAAAATTGCCTTTTCCCATACCAGGGAAGTAAATCAGCATGTGTTAGAGACTGTGATGTTCCTACCATTGCCCATTCTCTTGCTTTATTTCTTTTAGCAACATAAATCTCTGAGATTTAGCAATGAACCTGGCTCCTCAGAATAAAGACTACATTTCCCAACCTCTCTTGAAGCTATGTGTGGTCATATGATTAATTATGTGTAGGGAAGTGATGCCTGCAACCTCTGAGTTACTTCCTTAAAAGGAAATGTCTCACAACATTGTAAATCAACTATACTTCAATAAAAAAATTTTTTTTATAAAATAAAATCCATCCCAGAACTAAGAAAAAAGGAAGTGGCTTACCTTGTACTTCCTTTTTCTTCCTTCCTTCCCAGTGGTGATGAAACAGTTTTAACTATGCAGAGAAGGAAAACATTTCAGGGGACGATGGAACCACAAATAGAAGAACTTGGGTTCTCTGCCACTAACTCCTTAAACACTATGAACAAGTCCTTTCCTCTATCTGGGCTTCAGTTTCCCCTTCTGTAAAGGGAGGGTGTGGACAGGTGATTTCCAGGGGTTCTGCAAGCTCTAAACTTCCATGTGTCTTTGAATGCAGGCAGCCACAGGCTATGTGTTAGTGCTTTAAGTTCTATGTAAAGAGTCTCTCTCTCTCATGTCTCCTCTGTTAAAATGCAAAGCATCTGGGTGAAGTCTCATTAAATCTCAAATACCTGTATGTGAATGTGTTTCTGTTGATCTCATTGTTTTTCCTAGACGGACGGAGGGGGTAAACTGGGATCTACAGCCTCCTACATTGGTCTCAAAGGCAGAAGGAGGAGCTATCAGAAAATAGAAGAAATGTGGCAGAGGCATCCTTACTGCTCAGGCACCATCCGTCTCCATTCTAGCTTCACAGGGAGGCCTGCCTGAGGAGATGCAACCACTAATGGGCCAATAGTTAACGGATCCAGATTCTCAAAACTGGGCCAAAGAGTAGATGCCAGGGCACTCCCAGAGGCCGCCCCTTGAAGAACTTCGGCACAAAGTTCTCATCACTCCTCTCTTTCCCCTCCCAAGCTTGGCCCCTCCCAATATTCCCACAGTGGGGTACCTTCCCAGGCACCTGGCTGAGGTTGGCAGGTTTTCTCAAGGTGCTGATTGGGACATTGCCTCCAGCTTGCCAGGTGTCTGGGTGGAGACAATCAGAGAAGCCCTGACAGGGCAGATCCTGCATGTCGTTTTTGGTTCCTTGCTGGGAAGGCTGATAAGCTTTCTGTGAAGATTGCCACATTTGTACTTTGGGTGGTTTGCTGATCAAAGGGCACCGATTATGCCTTTGTTCACATTTTTCTGTTAGTACACAGGACCCTAAAGGCCCATCTTCTGCCTTGAGTGTTAGGCACTGGAAAGGGCTCAAGTCTGGAAATCTGATGAGATGAGCACTGAGAGCACATAGGTGCCATGTTTATAATTCCAGTCGCCAAACAGAAAGGACACTGAGTCCCTGCTTCTCCCCAACTGCTTCTCCACCCAACCTCACCTGCCTGACTGTCCTTTGCTGATACTCTTGCCTTTCCTTTGCTTGCCTTGGAAAGAAAAGAATCAGGGGGCAGGGCAGATCGGTGGAGAGATTCTGGAAGAGCTGAGGCATGTGCAGCATTAGTTCAGTGGCCAAGTGAGTCGTTTAGGGGCAGTAGGGAGGGGGCCACATAAAATTCTCACGAAAGCACCTTGGTGGAGTGATACAGAGAATCACTGGTGGCCAGTCCTGGATCTTAGCGCTGCTCCATCTTTATTCATGGATGATCTTGACCTTATGGGACTCAGATAAAATGACCTAGGTGAAAGTGCTTTATAAATGCAATACAAATGTTTGGTTTCATTACATGACTCTCTTTGAGAACATAGTGAAATCTCCCACACTACAAAGAATATCACACGCCCACCCATGTAACCAAATCCCATTCTGGTCAGGACTTGTGCTAATGCCCATGTATACATATTTAGAAATTATTCCTTGCTTAGCGTTGCCCTGCTCCAAACTCCTCTTTAAAAATATTTATATTCCACTCCCCAGGACACTCCTTCTCAAGGATAGCCCCTTAAGCATCTAGGATCTCGGTGTGAAAGAGTTTTATCAGACCTTTCCTTTCTGATTATGGCCAGGACAAAACCACAGGATAACCGTGGGCAGACGATTTAGAAACTGGAGGTATGCTAACACATATACATGGAATTTAAGAAAAAAAAATGTCATGAAGAACCTAGGGGTAAGATAGGAATAAAGGCACAGACCTACTAGAGAATGGACTTGAGGATATGGGGAGGGGGAAGGGTAAGCTGGAACAAAGTGAGAGAGTGGCATGGACATATATACACTACCAAATGTGAAATAGATAGCTAGTGGGAAGCAGCCGCATAGCACAGGGAGATCAGCTCGGTGCTTGGTGACCACCTAGAGGGGTGGGATAGGGAGGGTGGGAGGGAGGGAGACGCAAGAGGGAAGCGATATGGGGATATATGTATATGTATAACTGATTCACTTTGTTATAAAGCAGAAATTAACACACCATTGTAAAGCAATTATACTCCAATAAAGATGTAAAAAAGAAAAAACACCTGTTGTCCTTATGTTAACCCCCATTGATTCTTTTTCAAATTAATCATTATTGTATCTAATATATGCTGATTTACAGTGGTATACTACTGTGTCTAAAGGCTTATACTACTAAAGAAAAAAAAAAGCAAGACCCCATCTCGTTGTCTTCCTTTCCTCCCAACTTGCCCTACCTCACTTTCAATTTTTTAACTGTCTCTTCTGACACTTCCATATTGCTAAATAACATGCATTCATTGTTGTCTTTTGATTCATTACAATTAATATATTGGAGTCATATTATAGTAGATGGGGATTCAATTTTCTTACAATTCCCCTCCCCTCCTCTATTTTCCCAATAGTTATATCAAAATTTAAAGTTTGCATCATTATGAGTACATAGATGTTATTCACTGGTGAGCCAGGAAGTAAACTAGGAAAGCAAAGCTTTCAGATTATCTCAAAGTTTTGTTACGTTGTTTTGTTTTGTTTGGGTTTTGAGGGCTTTTTCTCCCTAGAAATATCCCTCCTGGGGCCCTCTGGCCTGCTCCAATCTGAACCATTTGCTTTCGGAACTTGCTGTACAGCTGTTATCTTGTATATCCTTTCATCTCTTCCCTGGATGGGATCCCTGTTTTGTGAATCTCTTTCTTGGTTTACATCCTTGTTTGGGTTGAGCATCACCTCCTGAGTAAGGGTGCATGATAGGTAACATTTCTGAGCCCTTGCGTATCTGAGAATGTTTTTTATTCTGCCCTCTGATTTACTGACAACTTAACTGAGGATAACATTCTTGGCTGAAAATCATCATTTGCTCAGAATTTTGAAGGCATTACCCTTGTTGTCTTCTAGCTTTCAATTTTGCTATTGAGAAGCCCAGTACTTTGTGTGTGACTTATTTTATTTTTCTCTCAGGAAGTTTTCAGGTTCTTTTTTTATCTCTAGTATTCTGGAATCTCACAATGCTCTTGTGCTAGATGGGCCCTTTAAATCTGGAAACTCGTGTCTTTTGGAGATGGGAAAACAATCTTGCATTATCTCATTGATAGTATGCTCCCACTCTTTTCTTTCTGGAAATTCTTATTAGTTTGATGATGGATAGCTTGGATTGTTCAACTTTTCTTTATTCTCATACTGTCCACCAAAATGTAAGCTACATAAGGACAGGGGATTTTATCTGTTTGTTGTTGTTGATGATGATAATGTAATGATATAGCCCAAGAGTGTAGAACAGTATCTGACACATAATAAGTACTCAAGCCATTTTGATGAATGAAATCTCTTTATCTTTTTGCTCTACTTTCTATGTGATTTCCTCAACTTTATCTTCAAACCTATTAACTGATTTTTTTTGCTATTATATTTTTAATTTTCAGGAACTCTTTTGTTCTTTAATTTTTCTTTCATATAATCATGTTCTTGTTTTAGTGATACAATATCTTGCCTTATTTCTTAAAGATATTAATTATTGTTTCATAGACATTTTCTTCTTCTCTCTACATTGTTTCAATTCCTTCTTTTCTCTTGTGTTGGCCTCTTTCAAGTTAAAGTTTTCTTTCAAGTGACTGGTGACCTTTAGTTATCCATTCTTGTTTAAGAGTGAAGAACTAGGGCTTCCCTGGTGGTGCAGTGGTTGAGAGTCCACCTGCCGATGCAGGGGACACAGGTTCGTGCCCCAGTCCGGGAAGATCCCACATGCCATGGAGCGGCTAGGCCCGTAGAGTGAAGAATTAAAAACACATTGGAAGTTGTGCTGCATAATTGGTGGGTAGAACTAATGTCTGCGATTTTAGAGCCTTTCTAGAGTCCTCCAAGCTTGTTTATTGTTGGTATTCCCTTCTAACTCTTTTTTAAATTGAGGTATAGCTGATTTACAGTATTGTGTTAGTTTCAGGTATAAGGCACAGTGATTCAGTATTTTTGCAGATTGTATTCTATTATAGGTTATTGCAAGATAATGGGTATACAGTATATCCTTGTTGCTTATCTATTTTATACATAGTAGTTTGTATATTAATCCCATACCCCTAATTTTTCCCTCCCCACTTCTTGCTCCCATTTGGTAACCACTAGTATGTTTTCTATGTCTGTGAGTCTGTTTCTGTTTTGTATATATATTCAATTGTATTATATTGTATTTTAGATTCCATGTATAAGTGATATCATATAGAATTTGTCTTTCTCTGTCTTATTCCACTAAGCATAATATTCTCTAGGTCCATTCACATTACTGCAAATGGCAAAATTTCATTCCTTTTTTATGGCTGTGTAATATGCCACATCTTCTTAATCCAATGGTCTATGGATAGACACTTATGTTGCTTCCATGTCTTGGCTATTGTAAATAGTGCTGCTATGAACACTTGGGTGCACGTATCTTCCTAAATTAGTGGTTTTGTTTTTCTGGGTATGTACTCAGGAGTGGAATTGCTAGATCATGTGGTAGTTCTATTTTTAGTTTTTAAAGGAAACTCTATACATGTACCAATGGAGTACATGTACCAATACATGTACTCCATTGGTACATGTAAATTCACCAATTTACATTCCCACCAACAATGTAGGAGGGTTCTCTTTTCTCTACATCCTTTTCAGCATTTATTATTTGTAGACATTTTGATGATAGCTATTCTGACAGGTGTGAGGTGATGTCTCATTGTTGTTTTGACTTGCATTTCTCTTAATAATTAGCAATGTTGAGCATCTTTCCATGTGCCTGTTAGCCATCTGTATGTCTTCTTTGGGAAAATATCAATTCAAGTCTGCCCATGTTTTGATTGGATCCCTTCTCCTAGGGATCCTAGGTCTCCTTTTTGCATTTATTTACAACTCCAGCATTTATTTACAACTCCAGCCACTATCACTACCACACTGCTCCTAAGCTCTTCTGACTCAGCAATTATTGGCAGACATTCCATTTTCTTTTACCCTTTCTCTCTCAGCCTCTGAGCCACATATTCCTCCTCCCATTTTCATTTTCTTTCCTCTGCAATATTTACCTGCTGTCAGGCACTGTGCTAAGTGCTACAGATATAAATTCAAAATGAATAAGCCACGGTCCCTTCCTTCAAGGTACTCACTACTTAGGGAGGGAATCAGCTGTGCGCCCAGATGACATCCATACAACGTCATCCTTGCCATTGTAAAGAAACATATAGAGAGCTATGGGAACCCAGAAGAAGGCCTTAGAGAAGCCTTCCCAGAAGTATGATGTTTGAGCTCAGAGTTAAAGGGTGCTATATTCATTTTCTAAGGCTACTGTAACAAATTACCAAAGAAATCATTGCCTGGGATAGGGAGGGTGGGAGGGAGATGCAACAGGGATGGGATATAGGGATATATGTATATATATGTATAGCTGATTCACTTTGTTATACAGCAGAAACTAACATACCATTGTAAAGCAATTATACTCTTAATAAAGATGTTTAAAAAATATCATCCATTTATTATCCCCTAGTTCGGCAGGTTAGAAGTCTAGGTACAGTTTGACTTGGCTAGTTTCTATGATTTGAGTCTCATAGGTCAATACCAAGGTGTCATCAGCTACATTCCATTCTGGGGCTCTGGAATTGAATTCACTTCCAAGCTCATTCAGGTTGATTACCAAAGTCAGTTCCTTGCAGTTGTAGGATTGAGGTCCCCATTTCCTTGCTTGCTGTCAGCCAGAGGCCAGTCTTTGCTCCTAGAAGCCACCTTCATTCTTTCCCATGGTTTCCATGTGGCTTCCCTACAGCAACAGCAAGTTGAGTTCCTCTCACACTTTAGATCTCTCTGACTCCTCCTTCTACCAAATATCTCTGACTCCAGCTCAAGAAAATTCTGCTTTCAAGGGCTCGTGCTTAGATTGGGCACACCTGGAATCCAGGATTATCTTCCCTATCTTGGGTTCCATAACCTTAATTACATCTGCATAGCTCCTTTCACTATGTAATGTAGCATATTCACAGGTTTCAGGGATTAGGAACTGGGTACCTTTGGGTCCCATTCTACCTACAACAATTGCATTCAGGAAAAATGGGAGAAAGAGTGTTCTGGGCAAAGGCCTGGAGAGATGAGAAAACATTGATTTCCGGAAACTATAGGCAGTTCAATATGACTGGCACATGCATCAAAATTAGTTTGAAGGGCTTCCCTGGTGGCGCAGTGGTTGAGAGTCCGCCTGTCGATGCAGGGGACATGGGTTCGTGCCCCGGTCCGGGAACATCCCACGTGCTGCGGAGCAGCTGGGCCCATGAGCCATGGCTGCTGAGCCTGCGCGTCCGGAGCCTGTGCTCCACAATGGGAGAGGCCACAGCAGTGAGAGGCCCACATACTGAAAAAAAAATTAGTTTGAAGAGAGAGGCAGGGGTCACATAGTAATGGGACCTCACTATTCCAGCTCTCTTATTCTCCTTAGTGTCTTTCTTAACTTGGTTTCTTTTGAGTATGCTATATAGGAATGATCAGAATGTTTCATCTCAACTCTCCCATATTGCCACTTGAAACTATCTGTTCTTCCCATCTGAACTCATCCAGGTTGATCCTAGCCTCCATCATGGCCTGATTTTATGCCAGCCTTCAACCTCTTTCCTTTCACAGTCATCTCACTGCTCACTGTACTGGCAAGTAAATATCCTTGCAATTGGTGCATTTGCCATCTGGATGGCCATATGTAATTGCATAAATCCTGGTCTAATTTTCCCACAACACTACTTTCATCATGTCACTACACTGCCCAATGGATCCTGATGGCTCTTCTTTGCCTGTGGAACCCAACCCAAATTCTTTTTTTTCTTTTTTTTTTTTTTTTTACATCTTTATTGGGGTATAATTGCTTTACAATGGTGTGTTAGTTTCCGCTTTATAACAAAGTGAATCAGTCATACATAAACATAGTTTCCAAATGTCTTCCCTGTTGCGTCTCCCTCCCTCCCACCCTCCCTATCCCACCCCTCCAGGCGGTCACAAAGCACCGAGCCAATATCCCTGTGCCATGCGGCTGCTTCCCACTAGCTATCTACCTTACTGCGTTTGTTAGTGTGTATATGCCCATGTTCATTGCAGCTCTATTTACAATAGCCCGGAGATGGAAACAACCTAAGTGCCCGTCATCGGATGAATGGATAAAGAAGATGTGGCACATATATACAATGGAATATTACTCAGCCATAAAAAGAAACCAACCCAAATTCTTAAGCCTGCATTGCTAAGTCTGAGTCTACCCTGCCACACCAACATTCTCACATACTCCATCCTAATCAGCCTGGCCTCTTCTTTGCCTTCTGCCCATCATATTAACTCTCTCATGCTTTTGCTCATTTTTCCCCCTTTTTCAATCAGAATTTCAGTCAGAATGTCTCATTCAAACTGTGCCTAACTTTTGAGATCACATTCTTCATGAAACTCTAAGACTTGAGCTACCATTAATCCCTTGTTCTTCATCCTAACTTCCCAGAGCTCCAGATGCGTGTCTGTACTGTGAAGTTTTACACTAAGTTATGTGCATTTCACTCTTCATAACAAACTTCCTTTGACTTTAATGATGCTATGTGTGGAAGTCTTATCTTTTCAACTGTACTGTAAGCTACTTGAGGACAGGTCCCATGTCCCTTTAGATTTTGGATGGGATTTTTTTTGGAGCTTTTATTCAAATATCAGACATTTGGGATACAAATCAGAGAAATGTGAACATGCATATATATTTCTGTTCCGTCTATAAATTAAATAGTCATCTAAACTCAGTGGGAGAAGCTTTCCTATAATACCATTTTTTGGACAGCATTATGAAATCATTCTCTTTGCCATCAGAAATTTTTACCAAGTTTCTCTTTATCTTTATATATTTTCATGGCAATTAATGTATATCCTTATCCTTGCTTTCTCTGGCTTTTCCCACAGGCCAGTGTTTTGTCACTTGGCCAAACGTGTAGATGATTTATTGGTGGTGGTGTTGTTTAATCTAATTCTTGCACAGTTTTCACCAGGCAATGGTGGGAGGAAAGAGCTACCCTTTGGAGAACTTGCCAGACTTTGCCCTAAGACATTTTGCAAACAAGATACTGGATTTATTGCAAAACTCATTCCAATAAACAAAAGTGTACAGTCAATTCAGTTCCAAATCACGAAGTCCATAAGGTTCTAACTAGAGGGCTTTGGGGGACTCAAAAACTTAAATCTTTCTTTGATTCTAAGCAGAAAGCTACTACTGGAAGTGCCGACAGTTGATAAGTTTGAGACATATGGTCCTATCCTCTTTCTCCAAAATGAGAATGGTGGGTTTAGTGGTAAATTGATAGTGTAAGTAAATCTAGCACTTGAAAGAATTTAATTAAATTTCCTCCATCTTCAGCGTAAACACCAGACAGAATCTATCTTGCTGGTAAGGGGAGGTAATGGAATTCCCCTATGGCAAATGGCTATTGCACTATACTAGCTCCTTATTGAACAGGTAGGAATGATGCTCCTGCAAGATAGCTTGGAGCCAACTGCAGATAAAGACTCTGCCATTTTGAGGGGGAAATAGATCACAAAAGAGCACTAACATGTCAACATCTTAGGAGCACCAAGCACTCATTTCTGTGAGCTCTAACACTGTAGCCAATAGATTCGCCAGCTAAAGGACCCATTCTCACCAGACTGGTAAACTGTATTGCAAATGTAGCCACGGGGTGGGGTAGGGGGCGGGGAGGGGGAGCAATGGAACCATGGAAGGTGCAGACTTTAATTGACAAATACTCCAGAATAATACTAACATTTAAGGAGCTAACAACTGCTCTGGAATTCTAGAAACCTGAATGGCTAATTGAAGTTTTCATGACTGGTTTTTTTTTTTTTCCCCAACAAGAAAAGGAATTCACAGAGAAAGACTTTAACCAACGGGGATGACTATGCAATAGACAGTAATACACCACCCCAAAAAAGTCATCTCATCTTTTTTTCTGTGCCCCTTCCCTTCCCACAGCCCATTTCAGTAGTGCCACTTAGAACCATTTAGTTGCCCTCATTCGGCAGGCTCTTTGCACCTCTGCCTTTGTGTTCATGTCCTTTCCTTTGCCAGAGATGTCCTTGCTTCCTTACCTTCTTACCCTTACCTCTTCCTCCTTCTTCTTTGATACTCAAGGGGCACCTCCTCTATGAACTTTCCCAGATCTGCCCCCACCGCCAAGAGGTAATCACTGCTTCCTTTGTGCTACTCCCTACTAGAACCTGTCAAAGTGTCCTCCATTACACCTGATACTTTGTGTCATGTCTTTGCACGTTTTTTCTTCTGTCTAAAGTATAAGTTCATTGAAAGCAGGAACATTCATTTTTAACTCCCAGTATATTTGTAGCCTTTAGCATAGGAACCAGCACATAGTAGTTGCTCAGTAAACGTTCGTTAATTGAAAAATACATTAATTAAGTACAAGGAATAAAGCAAATGTGATGCTAAAGCCCTGTGCCTAAGAATGATAATTTTACCATTTTAATCATCTTATTGATCAATCCAATCACCACCTAGTTTATTTGTAGACATGTAAGAATAATGCCTTCCTCTATTTTGGCACTGACAATTGTCTACCTCACATTTCTTACTTTTATACATTTTATTTTCTCTTTAATAGACTGCCAGTTTCTTGAGGCTACGTGAATGCTTCATTTGTGTGCATTGTATACAATAGGCACTCAGTTGTGCATAGCTCTTTACGGTTGACAAATCTCTTCACAGTAACCCAATGAGATAAGTGAAGCATTATTCTTTGTCCCTCATCTTGTTTTAGTTAAAGAAACTGATGATCAGAATGCACCAGAGCCTTGCCTGCCTTCAAATAGTGGGCAAGATTCAGGGCTGAGAGCCCTGGGAGGCCCCCTGCTTCTTACACTGAGATCTTTTGCTCCTTCCCCCCTCCCTCCGCACCCCGTGTATTCCCTGTTTAGACCAACCAGCTTCCCTCTGCAGGGGGTGCCTTTTGGAAGAATTGTCCTCATTTGGTTCACTGATGTAAAACATCTAATTGAATGGGGTTTGGGGATTTGTGCGTGTGTGTTACTAATTTCAACTTTTATTAGCTTGTAATACAACTTAAAGCAAGTCTTATACAACATTCTGTATCTTTTTGGTGAAGCAGCAACAATCTAGATTTTAAGAAAGCTCCTCAACTCAAAACTGTATTTTGCATTTTTTAAACCTTTAAAAAATTGAGACACAATTGACATATAACATTATATTAGTTTCAGGTGTACAACATAATGATTCAATATCTGTATATATTGTGAAATATAATCAAATGCTTTTGACAATGAGTAGTAACAGCTGCCATGGTTAATTGTCAAAAGGATATCTGACATGGCCTGATCTTTAGTTATGTACGACTGCTTTCTGCTTTCTGGAGCTGAGACAAAGAAGGTAATCTTTCTCTGGAGCCAGCCCAGAACCTAGATCAAATTACATGAAAATCCACATTGGTTTAGTGGTTAGTCAATCACACAGTCAACGTGAAAAAACAATACTGGGCATTTTATACCATGCATTATACTTCAACATCCATTCAAATACATTACTGCGTTCAGGCCATCCATCAATCCTGAGATGGGAGGTAAGGTAAACATTTTTATCTTTAGGTGAAAGATAAGAAAACAGTTCAGAATGATTACCTAGATAATCAGTAAATTACCTAGGGTTGGATAGTTACTATTTTCTTGGCTATAAAAAATTTTAGAAGTCTGGAGACTAGTTAAAAGAACTATTATCAGGAACCAAGGTGAATATGCCCTATGGGTCAAGAGACTTGAAGCACAGTAAAACAAAGCAACCACGCAGTGAAAGAGGGGGAAACTCTTTTGTACCTAACTGGCAAATTTGAAAGGGTTAGTGTTGAGAAACAAGTAGCAAATAAATAAAAAATCATGTTTATTACATTAATCTCTGGCAGGCAAGTATGGAAGCAATGGTATACTCTGGTTGGTTAAAATGGTGTTACAACACCCAGAAAAAAGAAAGTGGATTGTACTAATGCTACAAACATTGCTAACTGTGTAAGAACTCCTCGAATACACTGTGGAGGAGGGTTCTTTTATGATCCTTGGCAAACTCCAAGATCTTGATTTCTACTGTTATGCCACTTAACTTTTTTGAACCTCAGTTTTTTCATCTATAAAATGGGGGAAATGATGCCTACTTCATACAGTGTTGCTGAGGGAGTTATATAGCTCAGCATCTAACACCTAATGGATTCGTGAGAGGAGGGAGAGATTCAGTAAGTGTTACTTTAAGATGTTTTCCTTCAGATGAAAGATGTTACTTTTCCCAAAACTGTAACAACAAGGATCAGTGAGGTATAATATATAACTTTATAATATAGCTGGTACTTGTAACTAAACAAACCCTGAAATCACAAGCATGCCAGA
The DNA here is from genome assembly GCF_949774975.1 of Lagenorhynchus albirostris. NCBI lineage: Eukaryota > Metazoa > Chordata > Mammalia > Artiodactyla > Delphinidae > Lagenorhynchus > Lagenorhynchus albirostris. Next base: position 18,307,499 of record NC_083116.1, read on the forward strand.
GTAGTGTTGCCTTTCAAACTGTTTCCCTCGGGAGAACGTCTACTTATTCTTGTGATACTCAAAACATCTCTAGGAACAAGAATTGCCTTCAGAGCCAATTACAAGGCTGTCAAGAAAACCAGTCTCATTTGTTAATTGTCACACTTCATTTTCAACTCAAAATGTATGGCCTAGCTCTATCACTCCTCTTATTCATTTGACTTCACTCTAAGTGACACATGGCTATTCCCAAACACCTTGTCTATTCTCCGATGACCAAGATCTATTCCAACCGAGTAAATCTGAACATGTGCCACAGGCCATGAAGGGACTTATCAAGCATCTGAATAATCTTTCAAGGATATTTTTTCAAAGAGACTGCACACATGCTTCAGTTCTGGCATATTTGTTTTTAAATCAATATTATCACTTCATATTAGCCGTGTATAAGTAGATATTTGGAGCAGAATAAATGAAATTGAAGCTAAGACAAACGTCATAGCTTTGTTTTATTGTTGGAATTGTGTCACTGTCACTTATACGTTCTATCTCTACCTCAGTACTTGAAGCCTTCTTGAGTCCCAGTAGCAAATGTTTGCTAGATATTCATGGAATCGTTCAAATCCTTATTTTGATTTTTAAGAACATGGACAGTGTCTTGTACAACTTTGGCTCCCACAAAGCACCTAGCATAGTGCCTCGCACTGAGTAGAATCATAGATTCATAGACGACTAGAGCTAGAAAGAGCCTTAGGAGATTGAAACTCAGAGAGAAGAAGTGATGGGTCTGTGTTACATAAGGAGCTGGCACGCTGCTTGAGGAGCAGGCTTTCAAACCCGGACCTTCACACTTCTCAGTGCCCTGCTGCAGCCAGCATGCCACATTTCAGTGGTTGATAAGATCTCCCGGTTGCTTATTATTTGAGTGAACTTTGTATATCCAACATGGGTTGGCAGTCTTATTCCTGTAACTCCTCTGACTTTTGATTTACTGCTGGAAATATACTACACTTTGGTATAATGGTCCCAGTTCAAGCCCCAGCCACTCATTTCCTAACATGATACTGCATATGTGCTTTTCTTGATGTGTAGGCAAAAATCAGCAGAACCTCTTTTATAGTACCCAGCAGTCAGTCTCAAATATTTAACAAAAATCCCTATTATTCATAATAATACACACTTAATTTTACTTCATTCAAATAATAACATTAGCAGATATTAATGACATATGTATTTGGATCAGTATAAGCAGATCTAAAAATAAACAATAATGCAGTTTGTTTACCTTCACCCCTTTTGGAGTCGTAAGAAAATATTGTCCAATTGCCAGTAACACCCAAAATATGAAGTTGTGTTCAATCAAAATGTTGCTTTAAATGATGTAATTATGTGATATGATTATATTATGATTACATTAGGCAAAAGTCCAACCAGAAGAACCAAATTTTAACATTTAATAAAATATTACACCAAAGCACAAATTAGCTAGTTGTTTGGGGTCACTTTTCAAACCATAAAAATATCATTTCTGGACCTCCTTGGTGGCACAGTGGTTAAGAATCCACCTGCCAATGCATGGGACACGGGTTCAATCCCTGGTCCGGGAAGATCCCTCATGCTGCAAAGCAACTAAGCCCGTGCGCCACAACTACTGAGCCTGCGCTCTAAAGCCCGTGCTCCACAACAAGGGAAGCCACTGCAAATGAGAAGCCCACACACCACAATGAAGAATAGCCCCCGCTTGCCGCAACTAGAGGAAGCCTGCGCTCAGCAACGAAGACCCAACACAGCCAAAAAAATATATATATATATATATATATAATTTTAAAATAACACAACCATCTACTGCCACATATCTTCTATATCTTCTGTCTTTTAACTCATGGAAATATGCTGTGGTTTAGCAAAACCAGAGCCTTTGGAGACTCTCAATTCTGAGACTGTCCCACGTAGTGACTCTGAATTGGATTCTCCCCCTTCAGGTGAAAGTCTAAAAATCTCTTGTTTTTCTTTTTTGTTTGTTTTTTGGTTTTGTTTTTGTTTTAAATAGCAAGTTTTAATAATTATGAAACACAACATACCTTGAAGACTCAGGCTGCTCTGAGTACAGTTTACTTTGGAAGGCCCAATTATTTATTTGAAAGGTTTGTCTGCATAATGTGAAAGCGAATCTAACCTTAATCATCTTTTTGACCAAAACGCACAGAAACTTTAAAAATTAAAGAGGATAGGTATAATTGTGTTGATTTTTTTTCACACACACACACTGTATTTTATTTTTATAAGAGATAAATAAACTGACACCAAGCATTGTAAGTGGATGACAACAAGAAAAGCAACAGTGATTGCAATTACCAAACACGAAACACACTCATACTATGTCATAATGCTGACATTCAGTCCAGTAATCCTCCACGGTAACAGCTCCTTTACTTTGCAGTGAAAATTGATTTGTATATTTTTTGCCTCTGAGTCCTTGTGGGATTTTTTTTTATTCAAACAGAAAGTTACAAAAATTATAATCATCCTCATCAGTTCACTCAGTCTCATGTAATTAATTTTTTTTCACCTTGATCTTTTGTTAGCACTTTTATGAATTCATCAGTTTTCCATTAGAGTTCCGAAAATGATTATTCATTCAGTTCAGCAGTACAGTCAGTTAGAAACCTGTACTTGTCTGAGTCTTTTCCATGAATTCCTTGAAGATGAAACCCTTTTACAGGAACGTTTTTGCAAAAGCATCAGAGTACACTCAGAACTGTCTGTAAATGACAAAAGACTTAAAAATGACCACAGTTAAAGATTTGATGAAAGTTCATAATAATGCAATTGACAAGGAGAAAAATCTCTTATTTTTCTTAATTCTCTACCTAACCCATCCTCTATACTTTTCTCTCACCTGCTCACATCTCACTGACCTCAAAGAAACTTCAACAAGTACATGAAAATAGCTCACAAAGTCCAACTCAACCAAGAGCCCTCAGTGTGCAATGCCAGGGTATAGGAACGAAATTCCTTAATTAGAACCCCTTTTATAATGTAAACAAATTACACCGTCTTGCACACGATAGGAATTGGATCTGGGGAATCCATCTTTTGAAGAAAGATATGGAGACAAAATGTACCTCTAAAGCCATTAAAATTTAAAAATGAACTTTTAGATATTCATATACTGCTATTAATGACATGGAAAAGGGTTTCACAATAGTCATTTAAATGAAAACAGCAGGGTACAAAACAGTAAGTACAATATAGTAATATATATATATTATTAAGATATATGTGTGTGTGTGTGTATATATGTGTGTATATATATATATATATATTACATTTAGTACCCTTGATATGGGTTGATAAGAATGCCCCTCTACTTCTGTGGGTCTTCTTCCACAAATCTCATAACCCCAGTGTAATTATGAGAAAATCAGGCAAATCCCATTGAGGGACATTCTACAAATACCTGACTGGTACTCCTCAAGACTGTCAATATCATCAAAAACTAAGAAAGTCTGAGAAACTGTCACACCTAAGAGGAGCCTAAAGAAATATGACAACTAACTATAATGTGATAACTAAATGTAACAGATGGGATCTTGGAACAGAAAAAGGACATTAGGTAAAAACTAAGGAAATTTGACTAAAATATGGACTTCCATTAATAATAATGAACCAATACTGATTCATTAAGTATAACAAATGTAGCATACTAATGTAAGATGTTAATAATAGGGGAAACAGTGTGGGTTGTATGGGAATTCTCTGTACTATCTTCACAATTTTTCTATAAATCTAAATCTCTTCTAAAATAAAAGTTTATTTAAAAATATGTAACTGTGGCTACCTCTGAGTAGTAGTAGTATTTTAGATGAAGTTCATGTTCTTCTGTTTTACAGTCCATAGTTTCACATATATATACCAGATCTATTTATTGTGTATAGACAATGTTTGTTTTTTATATAACCCTTAAGGGATCCACAGCCCCTAGTTTGGAAACTTTGACCTTAACCTTAGGTGAATCTGGAATCCTGTTCATAGTCCAGTCTTTCCTGAATACTGAAAGGAGGCTGAACTTTCCAGGCTGTCTGAAAACATTTTGGAATTCCCACTTTTATTCTCTGCTACCTTTTCCCAAGTCAGATGCATTCTCAATTGATGTCATTAATCAATGATGGTTAGAGAGGAAAGTAGGGTAAGAGGTGGGAAGAAATATTTATAATCAACCTATAAATTATGAATAGTGGAACACAATTCACACCCAAATGACTCCTTCCTAATCTTAATATGAAATGCTCATCTTTTCTGACACGCACATATGTGCCAAAAAAGATTTACTTTCTCACGATAAATTCTCTTTATTTGCACATATTTAATTTTAGTTACAAATTCACATAAAACAGAGGAAGAAAATAAAGGGCTTTATTTCCTATAAGGTACCTAACACGTTGTAGTTGATGAGTTTGGACAAGTTTCCTTCCTTCCCTTCTTCTTTGCTATTAGGTCCATAGCTCTTATGTTTTTTACACCACTTACTTTGGATGTCATCTTAAGTGTCCAAAAACTCATCCTCCATAAATCATGGTTTACAGAGCAATATGTGGCTGGAGGGGCAAGCATAAAAAGGGATAACCCTCATTTTAATCCATTAAAAGTTTTATTGAATACCTCCTAGGTGTGGGGGATACAGGGCCTGGCACACAGTACTGTTCAATAAATATTTGTTGAGTTAATGAACAAGATTCCTGCCATCATGAAATTTACACACTCATAGAGGAGACAAACAGACAATTAAAATACAGTGGGTAAGTACAGTGTTCTATGGGAGCACAGAGGAGGGGAAGGGGTACCTTATCTTTTCTAAAGCACCCAAGAATGGCATCCTAAAAGTTAAGACATCAAAGCTAAAATCTAGGGGAGAAGTGGGAGTTAAACGGGAGAGGTGGTGAGTACGGGGTGGGAGGAGTTGGAAAAGGGAAAGGTACAGAGGCAAAAATTCTCATGGTATGTGTAAGGAATAATTTAGATATACAGCAGTTCCTGTTGAGGATTCATAAATGAAAAAAAATTTTTAAGTCAGTTTAGAACCAAATGAAGGAGATCCTTGATTGCCCAAGTGAAGAATGTGTGCTTCATCTTGGAGGTGGTAAGGCATTATCACTTATTTTTCAGTAAGGCACTGACTGACACGTACAATATTCTAGGAATCTTGGGTCAACCTGGAAAGGACAATGTAAGAGGTGGAGTGGGGTATTAGGAGGCTCTTGTAGTGTGAGGTGATGAGGAACTGAACTAAATAGTGAGGCTCAGAATGGGTAAAGGTGGTGGTAAATGAATGCAGGAAATATTAATAAGAAAGGATCGATAGGATTTGGTGGCCTGACCAAGTATAAGGGGGAAAGGGAGATGATCCATACAAGAGATGCTCATTAAGTACAAGTGCTTCATCAGTTGGTTTGACTTGCCGTGGTTCTCAAACTTGATTTTGCATCAGAATCCCCTGGGGGACTTATTCAAACCTAGATTGTTGGGCCTAACCCCTGAGCTTCTGATTCAGTAGGTTGACAATGGGACCTGAAACTTTGTGCTTCTAACAAGTTCCCAGGTGATACCCATGCTACTGCTCTGGGGACCACGCTTTGAGAACCACTGGACTCTGGAATACGTCCCATCTTCTGCAACAAACAGGCCATTAAAATCTTGTTTTAGTCTTTTTGGCAAATGGTGCTGAAACATCTAGTTAGCTACATGCAAAAGAATGAAATTAGACCGTCACCTCGCACCATACACAACATAAACTCAAAATGGATAAAAGACCTAAATGTAAGAGCTAAAACTATAAAACTCTTAGGAGAAAACATAGGCTAAATTTTCATGACCTTGGATTTGGCCAAGCATTCTTAGACATGACACCAAAAGCACAAGCAAAGATAAAATGGATATATTGAACTTAATCAAAATTTAAAACTTTTGTGCTTCAAAAGACACTATCAAGAAAGTGAAAGGACAGTCTATAGAATGAGAGATCACATTTACAGATCATGTCTGTTAAGAAACTTGTATCTGAAATATATAAAGAACACTTACAACTCAATAATAAAAAGACCAATAACCCAATTCTAAACTGGGAAAGGGATCTAAATAGACATTTTCCCAAAGAAGATATACAAATGATGAAAAAGCATGTGGAAAGATGCTGAGAGAACAGAGTAGTAGTTACCAGAGGGGAAAAGCTTGGGGGGTGGAGGGCAAAACGAGTAAAGGGGGTCAACTGTATGGTGACAGATGGAAATAAATGTTTGGTGGTAAGCATAGCACACTGTAGTGTATAGATGTAGAAGTATAATGTACACATGAAATTTATATAGTGTTTTAAACCAATGTTACCTCAATAAAAAATAAATTAGAATGAAAGAAAGAAAAGGGAGGGAGGGAGGAAGGAAGGAAGGAAGGAAGTCAACATCATTAATCAAGGAAAGGCAAATCAAAATGATAAAAGATACCATGGCATACCTACTAGTATGGCTCGAATCAAAAAGTTAGACAATGACAAATATTGGGGAGGATGAGGAGAAACTGGAACTCTTATACACTGCTGGTGGAAATGTAAAATGGTGCAGCCATTTTGGAAAACAGTCTGTTTCTTAAATAGTTACCTAGAATGACCATATGGCACAGCAATTCTACTCCTATGTATATATCCAAGAGAAATGAAAACATATATGTCCACACAAAAACTTGTATGTTTATAGTAGCATTATTCATAATAGTGAAAAGGTGGAAACAATTCAAATATCCATTAACTGATGAATGGATAAACAAAATGTGGTATATCAATACCATAGAATATTATTCGGCCATGAAAAGAAAAGAAATACTGATCCATGCTAGTACATGGATGAGCCTCTCCATGATGCTAAGGGAGAGAAGCCACTTACAAAAGACCACATATTATATGATTCTATTTATACAGAATGCCCAGAACAGGCAAACCTATAGAGATGTAGATTAGTGGTTGCTTAGGGGTGGAGGGATTAGGGGTACAGGGTGGGCAGTAGCTAAAAAGTTTGTTTTTGAGGGGATGAAAATGTTCTAAAAAACTGTGATGATGGTTGCACAACTCTGTGAATATAGTAAATGCCATTGAATTATACAATTTAAATGGATGAACTATATAGTATGCAAATTATATCTCAATAAAGATATTTTTTAAAAAGAATGCTGATAAGAAATCCATAGGGGAAAAAATGAAGAGAGGGAAAAGACTTCTAGGCAGAAGTAATATCATAAACAGAGGTACATGGGAAAGAAATATCATATATGCATAATAGTATAAGCAGTTTAATCAATTCCTCACTGTTTAACACTATGTTGCAGGCACTGTTCTAGGCACTGGAATATGCAGTGAACAAAACTGAGTAAAATCCCTGTCCTTGTTGAACTTACATTCTAACAGGGGAAATATACTAAACAAAATGCCTAGTTAGAAGAGAATAAGTGTTATTGAAAACAAAAAAAATGAAGCAGATAAGAGGGATTGAAGGCATTGTATTGGGGGGTGGTTTACAATTTTATATAGAGTAGCCTCATTGCAGAAGCAGCTTTTGAGTAAAAGACCCAAGGAGAGAAAGGGAGCTGTGTGTCTCTGGGGAAAGAATTCCAGACAGATGGCACAGCAAGTACAGAGGCTGGTGTCAGAGTGTGCCTAACATTTTGGAGCAGCCAGATCATGCAGGGCCTTCTAGACAATTCTAAGGATGTTGACTTCACTCTGAGTGAAGTGGGAAACCACTGGAGGGTTTTATGGCTGTAACAGGAACACTCTGGTTCCTGTGTTGAAAAGACACTGAGTGAGGGGTAAGTATGGCAGCAGCAAGAGCAGTTAGGAGACTAGAGCAATAACCCAGGAAGGTGAAAATGGTAGTTTGGACCAGATTCATTGCAGTAGAGGTGGTAAGAAGTATCACCAAGCAGGACCCTGTGGGGTCTTCCCGGGACAGACCCCTTCCCCATATCCTCTGCTTTAGCTCCTCTCTACAGTACCTAGGTAAGAGTATCTGATGCACATTTCCTGAGTTGTTTTGTAGATGCTAAACCCCCACCAAATGGAAGAAATTAACTACATGATGACCCTGACCGCATAGCCCCCAGACCTACTGAAGCCTAAGGATTGATAATGTTAACCCTTGTGACACTGCCCTGTCACCTCACCATCAACCAATCAGAGAATTGTGCACGAGCTGATCACAAACACTGGGACTCCCTTCCCTCACCTGGCCTTTAAAAATGCTTTGCTGGGGCTTCCCTGGTGGCGCAGTGGTTGAGAGTCCGCCTGCCAATGCAGGGAACGCGGGTTCGAGCCCTGGTCTGGGAGCATCCCACATGCCGCGGAGCAGCTAAGCCCGTGCACCACAACTACTGAGCAACTGCTGAGCCTGCGCTCTGGAGCCTGTGCTCCACAACAGGAGGAGCCACCGCAGTGAGAAGCCTGCGCACCGCAACGAAGAGTGGCCCCCGCTCGTCGCAACTAGAGAAGGCCCGCGCGCAGCAACGAAGATCCAAGGAAGCCAGAAATAAATGAATAAAATAAATACATTTATTACAAAAAATGCTTTGCTGAAACCTATCAGGGAGTTTGGGTCTTTTAAGCCCTAACTGCCTGGACTCCTTGCTTGGTGCCCTGCAATAAATGCTGTACTTCCCTTCACCACAACCTGGTGTCAGTAGATTGGCTTTACTGCACTCAGATGAGTGGACTCAAGTTTGTTTTGGTAACAGAAGTGGTCAAATTTTGGATATATTATGAAGGTAATTCCTTCAGTATCTCCACATGGATTGGATATGGCAGGAGAGAAACAGAAGACTCAGGGACCATCACAAGGGTTTGGCCTGAACAGCTGCAAGCTGGAATTGCCATTTACTGAGGATTTTTTTTTTTTTGAGGAGAGGTGGTTGTCAAGGTCCAGTGTTGGACATGTTAAATCTGAGATGTCTGAATACATACAAGTACAGCTATAGAGTAAGAGTGAATCTAGAGCTGAGGGGAATGGTCTGGGCTGCACATGGAAATTTAGGAGTCTTCAGTTTAAAAGATGGTATTTAAAGCCCTAAGACTGGGTGCAAATTTACTAAAACCATGATGAGTTTAGTTGCACTAGAACATAAAGGATGTGAAGGTGGGGGATGTACTTGGAAGGTAAGCAGGTACGAGCAACTCTATGCCAATAAAACCGACAACCTAGAAGAAATGGACAATTCTTAGAAAGGTACAATCTCCCAAGACTGAGCCAGGAAGAAATAGAAAATATGAACAGACAAATTACTAGTACTGAAGTTGAATCAGTGATTTAAAAACTCCCAACAAACAAAAGTCCAGGATCAGATGGCTTCACAGGTGAATTCTACCAAACATTTAGAGAAGAGTTAATGCCTAGCCTTCTGAAACTATTCCAGAAAATTGCAAAGGAAGGAATACTTTCGAACCTGATACCAAAACCAAAGATGCCACACACACAAAAAGAAAATTACAGGCCAATATCACTGATGAGCATAGATGCAAAAATCTTCAACAAAATACTAGCAAACTGAATCCAACAACACATTAAAAGAATCATATACCATGATCCAGTGGGATTTATCCCAGGGATGCAAGGACTTTTCAATATCTGCAAATCAGTCAGTGTGATACACCATATTAACAAATTGAAGAATAAAAACTATATGATCATCTCAGTAGATGCAGAAGGTAAGCAGGGACAAAATTATAGGTGACCTTATATTCTATGCATATGAATTTGCAGTTTATCTTGATAGGGAGTTGCTGAAATCAGCAGAAAGATGTACTCAGACTTGCTTCAAACACACTTGCTTCATGACACTGTGGAAGTGTGAAGGAAGGATTAGAGACATACACTACCTAGGTTACTACAGACTTTAGGAAAGAACTTTCACAGTAATGTTTCTCAAATCTCTCTATACACCAGACCAGACATAGGATGGGACAACTCCCAAGGCTCATCACAGTGAACCATTATATTAATTTTATTCATCTTGTTCACATGGGAAAAGCATTCAATGAGTTCATTGACACCAGTGCTGTGGTCAGCTTGAAAATTAGATTTCTCTCTGTGAAAGAATTCATTATTTAGAATTTTAGGAACTAGTTCACCCTCACCTCAAAACTTTAATCCTTTCCAGGTGACACAAAATTGAGTACCAGGCCATTCAAAGTTGAAAGTCAAACTAAGACTTACAGTTTCTTGAGCCATGGTGATTCCCTCTGGTGCCTCTCTTCCACTGATGTCACAGCGGCAAGGAAGTGTGTTGTGTCGTCTTTTCTAAAATCCAGGAAATGTATTTTATTTTTATTGTTATGAAAACTTTGAAAAATAAAGAAAAAAAAGTGGGAGTTTCTATTTAATGTTTTGCTGACACCTAGTGCTGGAACTCTGCATATTCAACTAGCTGCTCTTAAAAAAGAAAAAAAATTAACAGGATTTATACAGTGCCATGAGTTCAGCAATAACAACAATCTCTTTTGGCAAATAATATCTATCTAAACATCATTTCTCATACTTATATATCAGCCTTTTAAAGCATTCAGACACCAGTCCTTTTAAATGACTAAGAATTCAATGTGAAGGCAATTTCTTTCTATTCTCAATTTTGGTTACCTGCTGGGGGAATTCCTGAGAGCACATGAAGGCCCAAGGAGGTCAAAATTTCACTTTCTGGAAGTTGTGAACACTTAGGATAAATTCCCTTTAGAAGTTGAATCAGGTGGGACTGGAATTCACAATGTTTTCATAACCATACTTTTCAACTATTTAAGAATCCTCAATTTCACATTGAGGGTTTATACTAAACAGCCAAAATTTAGCCCTGTATGTAACTATTATAAACTACCATTTGCCAAAAAGAATGAATTAGTAAATGGGGGAGGGGAAAATGACTTCTTTTTTTCCCCAGCTTTATTGAGACATAATTAACATAGAACACTGTGTAAATTTAAAGTGTGCAATGGGACGATTCCATGTATGTATATGTTGTGAAATGATGACCATGATAAGGCTAGTTAACACATCCTTCACCTCAGTTACGTCATTTGTGTGTGGTGAGAACTTTTAAGACTTACTCTCTTAGCAACTTTCAAATACACAATACAATATTGCTAACTACAGTCACCAGGCTGTGCATTCCATCCCCAGAACTTACTCATCTTGTAACTGGAAGTTTGAACCCTCTGAACACCTTCACCCATTTCCCTCACACCCTTGGCCCTGGCAACCACCAATTTACTCAGTTTCTGTGAGTTTGGGTTTTTTTTAGATTTCACATATAGGTGAGATCATACCATATTTGTCTTTCTCTGTTTGACTTTTTTCACCTAGCATAATGCTGCCACAAATGTCAGGATTTCCTTCATTTTTATGGCTGAGAAGCATTTTACTTTATACATACATATATATAATATATATAATATACATACTATATAATATATATAATATATAATACATAGTATATTTAGTATGATAATATAGTATAATATTATATATTATATATATTATATATAATAGTATATATATTTTATATTATACAATACATACTTATATATATTTTATAAAATAAAATAAATGTGTGTTTGTGTGTGTATATATATATATACATCACATTTTGTTTATCCATTCATCTGTCAACAACAGACACTTAGATTGTTTCCATGTCTTGGCTATTGTAAATAATGCTGCAGCGAACATGGGGGTATAGATATCTCTTTCAGATACAATTCCATTTCCTTTGAATATATACCCAGAAGTGGGATTGCTGGATCAGATGGTAATTCTGTTTTTAATTTCTTGAGGAACCTCCATATTGTTTCCCATATAGGCGTACCAATTTATATTCACAAAAAAAGTGTACCAGGGGTTCCTTTTCTCCGCACCCTCACTAACACTTGTTACTTCTTGTTTTTTTTGATAATAGCCAAAAAGTGACTTCTTATGGTATGCAATAATTTTGAGGCAACAGGCATTATTTGCATACACATCATTAAAAACAGGGTTTGAACTACTGTCTGGTAACTAAGTCATGTAGGCAGTAGAAGCATTCAAGAGGATTACATTTGTGTTTGGAAGTGTTTTAGCTACAGAGGCTAAAATGAAGAAATGAAAAATGTAAGGTTTGTAAAAATGAAGGTACCAGTTCTCTGCTTGAATCTGCATCTGCTAGTTGTGTGATCTTAGATCTCAACCTCCCTGAGCCTCAGTTGCCTCCTCTTTAAACTAGGGATAGTAGTACTTGCTGTGGGTTGTGGTGAGGATTGAAGTGTTCTACAAAGTTCCTGACGCATAGCAAGTGCCCAATAAACAAGAACTGCTATTTGTAATAACAGTATGAAAAATAATTAAGCTTATTCCCTGCCCCCTCGCATGGAGTTGAATATGGTCCCAGGGGCAAGAGAAGGAGGTTCCCTGTTGCAAAGTCTCCAGGGCATTGTGGAATGTAATTGTGACAACCTCGGCATCAACAGGAAGTGCCACAGACCCAAGTTAAGTGGCCCCTGGCAGGTCATGGCGGCATGTTCTCAGAGGGGATAGGAAATCAGTAGGAACAGTCAGCCTTGCTCACGTTTAGAGAAACAGAAAGATAACTCCGAAATTTTTAACACTGTTTTACCACTCATTCACTACTCTATATGCCAAAGAAACAGAACTGCTTGCTCTGAAACAAGGTGGTTAATACAGTGTAGGCTCTGGGGTCAGACTGACCTGAGTTTGAATTCAAGCTCTGCCACTGACAAACTGTGTGACTTTGTACAAATTACTTAACTTCTCTGAGCTTTATTCCATTCATTGTAAAATTGGGAATAATAATAATAACAATTAACTCTTACAGCTATTACAAGAATTAAATGTGTGTGAATCACTTTGCACAATGCCTGGAATATAGTCTGTAATCAATAGATCATTATTATTATACCATTAAATCATCCAACTTGCCACTATGACAAATATGGCCTTGATGTTTGAACTAGCCTGGTAGTCTCAAATGAATTGTAGTTATCTGAGAGGCATGTCTTCCATGTCTTTAGCTTTCTAAAGGTTAAACCTGATCATAATCACCATTCATTAAATCATCATTCATTAGTACATGCCAGGCATTTAGGTACTTTTTCTTCCTTAATCTTCACAACACCTAAATAAGGTAAATACTATTTTTCTCTTTCCACATAAGGAAAGGGAGACCCAAAGAAGATTCGGTAACTTGCCCCAGGTCATACTAGTAGCAAAGCCAAGTTTTGAACTTAGGCCTGGTTTCTGAATCCTCTACTTTTGCTCAGTGCAGCACTGCTCGACCTTTCAAAAACCACCTTCCATGACTTCCTACGGCCTCCAGGGCAAAAGTCAAACCCCTCAGCTTACTACATAAGGCTTTTCTTTAGCTGGGTCTGGCCCCTACTAACCCCTCTGGCGTCCATGCCTACAGCTCAATCACTGCATCCAAAAATCCTTCCCTGATGCCCTTCAGGAGCACACTGGCCATATCTCTGTCATGGCACTTGCCACACTATAATATAAATATTGATTACATTGTCTGTGTTCCTCAAGGGGCCATGAACTCTTTAGGGCGCTGTGTCTTATCCATCTTTCTATTCCCACTATTTAGCAAAGTGCTTGGTGTAAAGTAGGAATTCAACCAATGTACGTTGAGTGAGTGAATGAATGAATGAATGAGTGGATAGATTAATGAATATTGAGCAGGGAAGGTCCAAGTACAAAGTCCTACCACTTTTTAGAACAGTGGTGCTTAAAGTGTGGTCCCTGGACCAGCAGCAGCAGTGCAAATTATTTTCCCCACCCCAGAATCAGAAACTCTGGGGCTGAGACGGAGCCATCTGTAATTTAACAACACCCCCAGGTGATTCAGATGCACAGAAATGAAGGGTATGGTTATACAACAGATTAAAATTTTCAATAAACATGCAGATATAAACAATTAAAAGATTATGGTTATTTTTTAAACTACTTCCTACATTTATTTGGTACTTAATAAATTAACAAAAGGCTTTCCTAACTACTACCTTTGACATTAAAAATGAAACGGAGGTCTTCCCTGGTGGTGCAGTGGTTGGGAGTCCGCCTGCCGATGCAGGGGACACGGGATCGTACCCCGGTCCGGGAGGATCCCACATGCCGCGGAGCGGCTAGGCCCGTGAGCCATGGCCGCTGAGCCTGCGCGTCCGGAGCCTGTGCTCCGCAATGGGAGAGGCCACAACAGTGAGAGGCCCGCATAACGCAAAAAAAAAAATGAAATGGAGAGGAAAAATTATTAAGGAGTTCAGATCTGTTTTAGGTACATACCTATTCAGTAGGCCCCTGAGTTCCAAGGAACTAACTCTCTCTGCCGTCATATCTGGAAAATAAAGAGTTTTGTGTCTCCACAGGAGTGTTTGCCTGGCTGGGCTCAGGTAGTGGCCTCTGTGGTAAGCAGCCCTTCTGGTGAAATCCCATCGGGTGGATGGAGGATTCCAGGTGGGCAAGGTTAAATGTGATTAAATACTAATTGGGGTCATACGAAAGCCAAAGCTATGGGGGAAAAGATGTACTCAGGCTATGAGGGCTACATGAGTATTTTTAATACTTTACACAAACATGAAGTTTCAGTAAGTAAAAGAAGCAGCTTGCAAAATTATACGACCCCATTCTTAGTTTAAAAAATATTCTTTCATTCTCAGAGAAAGAAATTTGTGAATGGCATTAATATATAATGGTGATTTTTTTCTTTGGGTAGTGGGATGACCCTTAAAAATGTTTTTCAAAATGTTTTTTGAAAGTTTTTTTCAAAAAACATTTTTTATAATGAGAAAAAGATAATAAAGGTATAAAATTGCTTCTGTGGACCTGGAGGGGACTGACATGCAGAACTAACAGCTGGTGTAGCTGGAGGCATGATTTGAAAAAGAAGATTGGAAACTTAGAGGCTGGAAAAAACCCAGGACGATCTGATATCGAGGGGCCTCCCGAAAACACTGAAGAAGAGGCGATGCTCTGCTGGAGATTTCCATAGGCAAAGACCGAGGACACTACAGACTTACTTTTCTGCTAACTCAAAGGCAGCTTTAAGCAAAGAGAAGGCAGGCGCCTGGGACGTGGATAGACATGGCCTGGGTGTTTGTGGGTTTTTTTTTCCAGGACCTGGAAGGTGAGAGGGCTCACTTGGAAGGTGGAATTATCCAGAACAGTTAATGGCTCCAGGGATCATAACGGAAGTAGGTATAAACTAGAAGGGAGGAATAAGAGAAGTGAACAACTAGTGCCTGAAGCAAACTGTTTAGCACTTTAAACTTGTGCCAAGCTAAGTGCATAAAATGAGCTTATGTACCTGTAATTTACAGATACTGCATATAGTTTATACCCTAAGATTTCTTCACATTGTGGTAAAACTCAGCTGTGTTCTTGAAAATGATTGCCCCAGCAATAGTTACTTTGGAGTGGAGGTTGATACAGAATTAAAGAAAAATTCTAAATCTCAAGGGCACACTCTTGGGAGAAGTGACCCCTCCCCCCATCTTTGAGCCTTGGAAGTGGAAAGTTATTATTTGCGCAGTTACATTTATTGAGCAGTTAGTGTTTGGAAGCCTAAGTGCGTTGAATGGATTGACTCATTTATTCTTCAAAGGAGCCTTATGAGTTAGACACTGCTATTATGCCCAACTTTACAAGTAAGGGAATCGAGATCTAACTGGCAAAGGGCAATGTTAGGACTGTCTGACTTTGACGCCCAAATTCCTTCCATAATGCTAGCCTGCATTCATTAGTCCTGAAAATACCCTAAAGCAAGTAACAATAGTTATAAAATACTACACTTAGTAATGCCTAGGGTGACGTTATAAAGAAACAGATATGTTTCTGTGGTGGTCATACTATGTTCATAGGAAATGTGAATTACTGTGATCTTTTTGAAGGACAATTTGGTAATATTTACAAGAAGAATTTTAATGTAAGTACCCCTTGTTTCAATTATTGAGCTACTGGAAATTCACCCTAAGGTTTAACTGGCAAAGAACATGTGCAAGATGTTCAGTGCAAAGAACTAGAATCAACCAGTGTCCTTTAGTAGAAAACTGGTTAGCTAATTCATGGTTCAGCCATTTTAAAACATGAAGTAGATCTATATGTTCTGAAGTGGAAAAATCACCAAGATATAGTAAGTGGAAAAGGCAAGGTGCTGAATGGTGTGTATAGTAAGATTACTTTTGTAGTAATTTAAAAAACACATATAGAAGATGGATTGATAGATGTAGTAGCATATAAACATTTTTTCCCCGAAAGGAAACAAAAAAGCCTTTAACAATAAATGCCTTTGGAAAGAGTAACTGAGTTATTATATTTGTACCATTTGGAGATACTTGGGCTTTAAAAGTTTTGTTTTCTTCTCCATGTTCACTGAGTTTTTTTTTTTAGAAAAACACTTTATTAAATCTTTAAAATAAAAACCCAATAGCTAGCATTTATTGAAGGTTCGTAATGAGTAAGGGACTGTGCTAAGCATTTTACATATAATTCATTATAGTCTGACATTAAATGATTAGCTCCATTTTCTAGGTGAGATGTTCGAGGCTCAGGTGAAATCACTTGCTTGAGGTCCCACAGCTAGGAAGTGGGGAAGCTGCCGTTTGAAATGCCTGTCCACCTCAATTCAGGGCCCTTGGCTCTCAACTACCAGGCTGTGCTCTTCTAATTGGTCTTTATATTCTCATTGCCTAATAAGAGTGAACTGGCAAACAACTGGAGTCTAATGAGGTAATGTATGTGAAAATACTTTTCTAAGTATAGAGATGTTTGGGGAGGACAGGCTGAGCAGCAGGAGGGAATTTAAATTGGGAGACCTGTCCACTGACCCCTAGACAGTCAGGATATTGGTGTTTTTCTTTTTCCCTGAAGAGGGGAGGATCAACGATTTTTTTTCTCCTTTAAAATATTATAAAATTATATTTATTCCCTTTTTCCTCAATAATACCTGATCACTGTTTTAAAATTAAAATGATATGGAGAAATGAAAGTCCTTTCATAATACCCCTCACTGATAATTAATGACTGTGTTTCAGATTATAATGGCTATATAACTATATATTGCACACACTCCCACATATTTTACATAAATGGGAGCAACTATATATTTGTTCAGTATATTGCTTTTTTTAATCCTTACAATATATCTTGGCCATCTTTTCATATCAGCACTTAAAAATCTACTTTTTTTAATAGCTGCACGGTATCTTATTTTGTGAATGTGTGTGTATGTACACATTATTTTTTAAATCATCTACTGAAGGACGTTTAAGTTACTTCCAATTGTTTACTCTCCTAGACGCTGCTGTAATGAATACCCTTCCTAAGAAAGTTTAGAAGGATCTTCAGACTGTGTGACATTTGTCTACCCTGTAGTCGATGAGAGTGACCCAATCGGACTCTGTACCGAGGGTAGGAGTATGTTTCCCTGCGGGGAGAAACGAAGAATTCTCTCCAAAATACTTTGGCCAACACAATCATATTAGAGTTGCCAACAGGTGGGACCACCTCAACAAGAAGGGCACCCTGTTTAGCCAGTTTAGTAACAGCAGAGACTTGTTACAATTGCTCAGCACTGATTGCTGGATCAGAAGAGGAATTTCCAGACTCAGTTACAAGCAGGGCTGGTGCAGGGCTGTGGATTCCCCCAGACAGTCTGGAGACAGCTAGCCAGGGAGGTGGGCAGCAGAGCTCCAAATCAGGCAACAGCACGTGTGGAAGCGCAGTGACCTACAAGGAGACTCATAATTCATAGACCAAACCTCTTCCAGCAGAGGGCAGTGCCTCAGATATCAGGTGGGACTCAGGCCAGCTGGAGCCAGAGCTGGGGACTTCGCGGGACAGATGACACCAACCCTAGGCTGAGGAGAAATTGAGCTAAACTCTCCTTTGGATACTGTAAGTGACATTGGGGAGTACTCAGGGAGAGACACAGTGGGACTTCACACTACTGTAATTTGCCTGTTGTCTAATGTCTAACAATTTGGGTTTGGTAATAAATCCCTATTTATACAGTTCAGCCATTAGGGCTTACAAGTAAGGGGATTTGGGGTCAATTTAATTCGACTGGCCACTGACTCAGGTTTCTGGGTGCATGCCTGAATCAAAAAGGGAGTGACATGCCTAAAATATAACCTAGGCTTCTGGGACCCTGGGGCTCTGTGGATCTGACACAAGGTTTACAAATAGAAAGTTAGCAGAGGGAAAGATATGTAAGAAGTACCAATTTTATCTAAAAATAGAAACTTAGTGTGTTTAACCCGAGTCCTTTGCTTCTGAATTCAAAGACTATGAAGGATGGCCGTTAAAACAAACTTTGACTTGGAAGAGCCAGCCATGCAAATTGCTGTGCCTGCAAATAATGAAAAGATTAAAAGAAGTTAGTCTGCTGGCCTAAACAATTTCCAATCAAGGCTTCCCTGCTGCGTAGCGGTTGGAATAAAAAATGGGGCAAAGCTGAGTTACAGTACCGTAAAGTGTACTTCTAATCCTGTTGTTTTTCGACCCTGGTGATAAGAAAGAAAGGAATGACTTTGGCATTTGCTGATGGAGACAAGGCAGATTTGCCAGATGATAAAAGTACCGTGTGTGTGCTTAATTATTTGTCAGGCACGGCTAAATAAAACACACCACAGAGGAAATCAGAACCATTAGCGAAGTCGAAGGCTAGTTTGCACGCGTTTCTTCGAAAAATGTCAAGTGGAAGAAATACCAGCAAAGAGAATCAACTTTCTTGGCTGTTTTATTTTCCCTTCTGCTTCTAGTCCGGAGATGTTTGGCGTTCTCCGGGTCGTTAGATCCGCCAAGAGTGGATCGAGTCCTCAGGCCGGGCTGGGGGCAGCTGAGACGCGGAGAGGCTTCCGCGAGGTCGGGGTGGGACTGTCCGCAGCATCAGCAGCAGGAACAGCAGCTGCGGGCAGCCGGGCGGAAAAAGGGAGGACGCCGGAGGTTCTGGGAGAGGCCCTTTGCCAAGGCCATAGCCCCGACCCGAAACCGTTCCCTGGCCGTCTCGCCCAGCAGGGCGCGGCCCCAGCGCCAGCCGGCTCGCCCTGGAGAGGTGGGACTTTCCCCACCGGAAGTGATCCCGTCCAGTCTCGGGGAACTGGGGCACCTCAACCAGTGTGTCAGGGAAACCCTTCCGGGTGTGTGCGGTGGGGGGGGGTGGGGGTGAGAAAAAAAAGAGGTGGGTTCGCCTGGAGTCCCAGCGGCCGCCGCCGCCGGACGGCCCCCGCCCCTTTTCCCTCTGCGAGCCGCAGCGCAGGGGCGGCGGTGAGACCAAGGAGCCGGCCGATGGCCATGGCCTTGGCGTGACAGAGCCTCCCGGGCGGCCGGGCGGGTGAGGACGGCAGGGTAAGCGGCGGCGGTGTTGGCGGCGGTGGCCGGGTCCGGGTGGGAGCCGGGGGCGGGGGGAGGGGAGGCGGCCGGCCGGGCCGCCCGGCTGGGGCGGGCGGGGGTCCGGCGGGTAACGCGCGCCCTCTCCCCGCCCCATCACAGGCCGGACGACGCCCGCGGGAGCCGCGGCCCAGAGACCCGTCCGGGCAGCAGAGACTGGAACAGAGCACACAGGCCCGGGCCGGCTCGGCGGCGCGAGCAGGAAGCGGGGTCCCTGGGCCCCTTTGTGTGAAGGGCGGGGGAGGGGTACGGGGCAGCCCCCGGCCGCAGGCTCCTCCGACGCCCGCCTTCCCGCGGGAGCCCCCGTCGGTCCTGCGGCGCCCACCCCTTCCCTCCGGGGGGCGCGCCTCGCCTCCCCCCACTCCGGGCTGCTCCGGGCTGCTCCGGGCTCGCCCTCTCCCCACGCCCCCTGCCTGGGCTTCAGTTCCTATAGGAAGGGCATTACCATCCCATCCCCACCCACCCCGACACTTCGCTCTTTCCCCTCCCCCTCATTTAACTTCCTCTTCTTCCCTCGTTGGGCCCTCGGCTGCTCTGCACTCTCCTCCCGGGTTCGCAGATTTCCGCCCACCTTCCGCCTCCCAGAGCCGCGCCGCAGCGAGCGGGGTGTAATTTTTCCCTCCCTCTGGTAGGAGTTGGGGAAGGTGAGACTCATGAGGGAATACAAGGTAGTGGTGTTAGGGAGCGGAGGGGTTGGCAAATCTGCCCTGACTGTGCAGTTTGTCACTGGGACTTTCATTGAGAAATATGACCCCACCATTGAAGATTTCTACCGCAAAGAGATCGAAGTGGACTCTTCCCCCTCCGTGCTGGAAATTCTGGACACCGCAGGAACTGAGCAGTTTGCCTCCATGAGAGATCTCTACATCAAAAACGGCCAAGGTTTCATCCTGGTTTATAGTCTGGTTAATCAACAGTCTTTTCAGGTAACCAAACCAAGTCTTGTAATTTGTTAGAAGGGGGTGTGGTAATCCTACACTTACTTCTGGTTTGCTTGCACCGTGCGTAAATGACTGTGTTTTGCTTTTGAAAGTTAGACATGGCGCATTTTTGAGGTTACTCCTGGCACGGAAAAGTATCGAGTTGTTTCTGTAGAGAGGACTAAAGTCTCAACCGTCAACAAATGTTTTAAAGTTATTTTTAAGTGAAAGAGAAGTGAAAAAGAAATGTCAGCTTGTGTATATTTAGCCTGGACAATATAGCCTTCTGAAGTTGCTTGTTCAAGTCAACAAGTCTTGGTTAATGTACTCAACAAAACAACATTTAAAAGATAATCTCGGGCAAATAGAGCACTTCAGAAGGAAAATTATTTGGAGCCGATTATCTGTTGCACAGATAACTCCTCTGCGTCTGCTTCCCCCCTCCCCCTCTCTGTTCTCAGCCAAGTCTCTCAGCCAGATTTATAAATCTTAGGGCTGCAAGATGAAGAACTCAAGACCTGCCTTCTAGGCATTTTACTTACTTGGAGCGTGTGAAGGGAAGTTACTAATTGAAAAGACTAGTACCTAGAATTAATAACGAACAAAAATCTAGAATGACTCTCCTTTTTTGCAGTTCATCCAAATCATTTCTGATAATATTGACAATATTTATAGAAAATATGTGGAACTGGGAACACTGAACAAGTGCAGATTTCTAACCCCCGGCCGGTGGCCGAACTGGAGGTGGTCCAATTTCTTCGGAAAATCTGTCGTGTCCTTCACTGGAAGACAGACTGGAGGTTTAACATTATTTTAAGAGATGCAATAAATGTTGCTATTTATTCCTTGAAAATAAATAACCTCATATTGACCCGTTATATTGACCTCCATTGATTTAGGAAATGGATATTTTTTTCTGCATTTAAAGGTGTGCACTAATGTTGCTTACATAAGAGACATTAAGTGCTTTAGCCAAGCCAATGTGCTAATTCCACTTTTCTTAGTATTTTAACTTAAAGTACTATAGTGAGCTTTTCCAGTAACCAGATATAGCAACTTCAGGATTTTTTTTCTTTTAAAGGTAATAATAAATGAAACAACGCTACTGTGACCAAACTAAAGTTCATTTTATGTAGGCTTAAATTCCAAAGCATTACTATTATAAAAGCATTTTTCACCAGAAAGTACCAATGTGCTAAAGGTGCTATTTGACAGGCGTTTTCTTTCTAAAGGATCCTTGGGACATTTGTTATTCTATTAGCTGACTCTCTTGAGGCTGGCAGTCTTTTGAAGGGTTTTTCATAAGCTATCCATTATAGCTACTTCTTTTATACACATAAATAAAGAGTGAAAAACTGCCATTATTTCAATGGAGACTGAAACTCTTTTAAGCCCAAATGCCGTAAATTTGGATTCTCAGCTGAACTTGTGTTTCCATAAGGACACAGGGAAAAGAAGCTTAACCTAGAAGACTGAATTGATATGTGATCAAACAAAAGTGTTACAAATGTCAAATAACCGTATGTTTTTGTAAATTTTCAGTCCCTTGTTCTTCCTTCATCCTGCAAGTGAATACTGTGCACTGTAACTATTCAAATTAAACACGTGTTATATTTAAGTCAAATCTTTTAAGTTACAAAAAAATCCAAAAAACTAATGTTAGTATTAAATCTATAGCATGTCTTAAATCAGTACTACCCGCCCCCCCCAAAGTTCACCCTCCTAGAGAATTGTTAAGGCTCTTACCTTTTGTAATTAATTGTAATTACTTAGAAAAAGTAATACATGCGGGAGAAAATTCAAGTTGTAAACCCGAACATAGGCAAAGGAAAGTTTGACTTCTTCCCGCCCAGACTCCCCCCTGCATTGTCCCTCCCAGGAGCTGCTCACTAGTGTACAGTAATTTCTAACATTGAAGTGTATTTTGAGGATAAAGGCATACCGTTACATTTAAAATGAAACATTGACATGTGTGAATCTGTTTTTAACTTTGGTCTTCTAGACACAGTGTGAATCTGTTTTTAACTTTGGTCTTCTAGACACAAAGCAGTGTTTTTGTTCCCACCTAAAACACTTTCTCTCAAGCGCTCTTGCTAAATGGCTAGGAATGCATAGATGCTGCCATCCTGTGCTAGGATAACAGGTGTTATCAGGAGTGATGACAAGCCGGCAGGTTTAAGGACATGGCCAGACACCCTTTTGTACAAATGGATTCATCATATTTGGGAATTTGCTTTTCAAATCAGTATCGACTGAGGGAAAGAAGTGATTAAATGAGTCCTAAAGTTAGTGTGCAACCTATGTTTTATATTCTTGACAGAAATCCAGCAGGTGGAATCTGGAAATTATCTAGTTGCTACTTCAATGGAGAAAATGACATTTTCTCTATTTGGGTGTGTGGTTTTATTTTGGATTCAGCGTTCTCTACTTACTGAAGGATGACTTCTTGCAATATTGCAATATTTCTTTTATGGTTATGCAAATAGCATAATTTTTTTCCTTTCTCTTTGTGACTGTTTACATAGGATATCAAGCCAATGAGAGATCAGATTGTCAGAGTGAAGAGATATGAAAAAGTCCCACTGATCCTAGTAGGAAATAAAGTGGATCTGGAACCAGAAAGAGAGGTTATGTCTTCAGAAGGCAGAGCTCTGGCTCAAGAATGGGGCTGTCCTTTCATGGAGACATCGGCAAAAAGTAAATCAATGGTGGATGAACTTTTTGCCGAGATCGTCAGGCAAATGAACTATTCTTCCCTGCCCGAGAAGCAAGATCAGTGTTGTACAACTTGCGTTGTCCAGTAAAAAAAAAGATAACCTCAATCATGGCCATACCGAGCAGGTTAGTTGTTGATGGAACCTTATGTTTTTGGTCAAGTGGAACAAAAAGCTGGGTAATACTAATAATACACATTGTGCTACCTTAAATTTCTTTATTTTTAAAATAGTATTTCCCTTAGCGCAAAATAGTCAACATTCAATGTAGAAAATCGAAAAAAATACAGATTAGTAAAATGAAGGTAAGAAATTGCCTGTATTCCCATCACCAAGATTTGTTTTTTAAAGCAACTTACTGTGCTTCTCTCTCTGGTAACATTCCTTTGGGGTGGGGTAAGTTAAAGGATGATACACCTTTCCCTGTTTTGGTGATGTAGCATCCAAAATGCATGGGAGAGCATCCAGTAATAATTTGAGAAGATGATTAGCTTTGTGTTTTCTATACTTTTCTTTTCTGGGCTGGAGAGCTGCTGTAATTGAAATCATCAATTTACTAATCACCCAAGTGCTAGATTTACAGGATGATTATTTAATCAAGTTAATCTGTACCTTGCACTGGAGGGACTTAAGTGACCTCTGATAATAATAAATTATAGTGCTACAATGTACCTTGACTTCATTATGAATATATGGTCCAGATGAGAATCTGGTGAAATCATCTGTGATGTGTTTAGAACGGACAGTCCCAAGCCTAGGAAAATAATGTATTCAGTTTAATAAATAATGGAGTTAATAAGAACAATAGTAAAATCTTCAAACCTTTCATTGGGCTAATAACTTAATAAAGGTTTTTTTAATGAATGTGTTTTTGGAAAAGTAAGATTATATAAAATTTACTGAGCATTTAAAATGAGATTATTTTATTCATGTCATGATCTTTTAATCTAGATTGTAATTGGGCAGATAGTCTCACTTAGACAATAATACTTAGATTATAAGATAAGACAACAAATATCCTGGATGACTGAGAAACCACAGAAAATGCCAGACTAGCCTGACAATATCAGGAATGGAATTGATTGTTTTGAGCCAAGACTGACCTCAAGTCTAAGAGGCAGTGTTGCAAATGGCAACAGTCATTTCAGATTGCAGAGATGATTCCTAATCAAAGGTCTGGCTTTATATGTGCTCCCTGGAGAAAAGACTAACAGTCCCTAATTTATCTTTTCAGACAAGATCTTCTGTCAGCTGGTGTCATCTTTGAAAATGAAGGATGACAACAGTGCTTTATTCAAAATGCTTTCACTCATCAGTTTTTGAGCATACCAGAATGAGATGAAAACACATTTATTGTCTTACACCTAGCTCCATCTGTTACCATATAGTGTCACTGTGCAGACTGTAGCCCAGCATATGTTTTGTTGATAGCATCACACTTGCAATATAGTTTTTTGAGGCAGGAACAGGCCTATGTAGGTGATTGAGTCCAGGGTTCTTGATACCACAATGTCTCTTCTTAAATTGTAAGCCAGCTTCAAGTTTGAGCAAGTTCTGTGTGGTGTCGCATCTTTACCGTTATGCTCTACTTCTCTATCTGACACTTTTAACCAGGCAAATGACGTAAGTGTGTGCATTTTAGTTTTATCATCTTTATAAAAAATTAACCAGCTCCTGCAAAATGTTCCCAGTTTTTTTCTGTCATTAATGTAGACAGCTATAGGAAGGAAACTGAATAAAATTGGTCTCACATGTAGAGGGCCACTGTCTTATTCAAATTGGCAAATGAGTAATGTCTAAAGCTATTTTTAAAGATTTCTTATTCTGAGTTATTTCTGAGTTTATTTCATTTTGCAGCTTGTGTGATCTAAATTACTTTTAATCTGTTTCGTTACCTACACGAATGATTAAGTAGACTTTTTAATATCTCAAGGAAACTATGTTTATATTTTTTGTTAACTAAGGTACTGAAATCAGAAAATATTAATAACAATAATTGCTCATTTTTATAATAATGGGTTAAGTTGCCTGTGTAGTTTTTGTTTGGTTTTTATAAGCAGAATACACAATTGAAGGTGTGAGTCTTGAAATAAAATATCTAATCAGCTGGATTTCTGAAAATGTTATAGGGAGTCCCCTGACCAAGATCTTTTAGAACAAAGCACACTATACGCAGTGGGTTTTTTTGCTATCAAATAAAATTGAACTGATGTGCACAGGTATCTGTAATTGGAGGTCCATAAAGTTTGTGGTTGTGCTTGCTTACTATTTATTTGAAAAAATAGGTGATGGATTCTGAGTCCTGTAGCTTGAGTCATAGAGCTCTGAAGTCTACCAGTCCCAGATTCAGATTGAAGATCAAACTTTGACAAATAAAGGTGATTTGGGAAATGTTTGTCCTTAATATTTATAAGAGTACCTTGTCCAAATTAGAGATAGTAAGACTCAAGTGAGTCAGAAGAACTGTGATTGTTGTAAGTTGGTTTCTCTTAATTGAAAGGGAAAATATATTAATGTTCTAAGCATTACTGCTGATAATTCCTCACATTTATTTCTTACCACCCTTCAATTTGAGTCACCAGTCTGTTGCCCAACACCTGTTTATCTGCATGGCTCCCAGGATTGTTTCCTCACCTTTCACCCTCCCACTGGCAGTAATCTTACTGTAAGTCTGGAAGCAATGCCAGATTCCTTATGCACTGCTTTCGTGGCTGGTTTCCTTACTGACCTGAGGAGCCTGCCACCAACTGCTTTGAAGGACTTTGTTTACTATGCAGCAGAAGTATAATAGAAACCCAGGTCAGTGTTGCAGCCCTGTCTTGGTTTTATTAACTGTATCATCGTTCCCCTGTATTGGTGTAAATAGTTGACATTAGGCTGTTGTGAGATACTGTCGTTGAGAATGATGAGTGTTTTGTTAATAATCTCATAATACTATAAAAGAAGTAAATCACAGTGCTGTGGGGTTTCAGGGAAAGGAGAGACCACGTTCAGTTAGAGCAGGTTCTCAACATTCAGGACTCTTTGCTGTAGCGACCATCCTGTGCATTGCAGAATGTTTAGCAGCATCCCTAACCTCGACCTACTAGATGCCAAGAGCATTCCCCCCGCCCCTCTGTCGTGGTGAACAGTAATATTTTCAGACATCGCCAGGTGTCTCCTGGGGGGCAAAATTGCCCCTGGTTAAGAACCACTGATTTAGAGGAACCGGGGAGCAGTAGCGTTTGAGTCAGGCCTTGAAGAATGGGTAGGATTTGAGTGGATGGGGGGAGGGGTAGAGGTGATTTCCAAACAGAGGGAATGCCAGAAAGAAAGAAAATAATATCCTAAAAATATTCTGTTAGGGAAGTACAGTAAAGTTATTCCTTAAATGTGATCATTTGGTAAATACTCTTTTGGCAAATAGAATTTTTTTAAAGATTATTTTTTCAAGGATTCCTGTATCTCAGTCCAGTATTGACAGAAATTAATATAATTATTTTTTAAAAAAAAACAGGAATAAAAGAAGGTGTTCTTACTACAGCTTGAAGGTCTCCTGCAGGATTTTATCCTATTTTTCTCCGTGTATTATGGACGGGTTCTCTCGACGAGAGTAAGTGGTGCATAAGAGTACCAAACACCGGGAATCAAACTGAAAGAACAAAGATCATTATTTATGTCAGCCTCAGTTCATTATATATGTCAGCCCGAAGAAAAAGGGAGATTCTTGATTCAAGACTAGTACATCATTTCACGTGGCGGCAGAATGCCCGGGATTGTTAACAAAGGCTCCTGAAAGGCTGAACCATCTATGAATGTCATTTTAGTCTAGCTGGCCTTACTATTTCTAAACACAGTGGAATTGATTAGCATTTTCAGGTTTTTTTAAAATAAATAAATATGTGGAATCAGAATTGTTTCTAATCTTTTTTCCAGCTTTTAATTAGATATGATATGCCGGGGATTTAGCAGATGTGAGGGGGAAATCATGAAAATTAAATCACATTTTGTACTTTAAAATGCTGGCATTTTCATATCCAAGTTAAATATTAATCATGTCAGTAAAACACTGGGGTGGAATTCTATTGTTGAAGTTACAGTTTAGATAGATACTTCCTTTTTCCCCCCTGCCCTATCTTGCTTATCACTTTGGAGAAAATAGCTTACTTTAAATGCTCGTTCGTCATCCAGTTCACATAGTGAGCCAGAATGGAGCCTGTGACACAGCGGCCCTGAGTGGAGGAGAAAGCATTCCTTGGGGTAGTGTGCACCATATAGATCTGCAATGGACCTGGGGGAAAAGGGAAGAACAGAGTTGCCTTGTCCTTTCTGCCCACTAATTCTCCCAGACCTTCACTGACCCCCACAAGGTTCATGGTTTGGGACTGTTCAGGGTGGATAGGTGCCTAGTTAGACCTGCTCTGGGTGTGGAGGTGTCTGTGATTAGAATGACTCTTTGTATATCTGTTCCCACTTTAACTGCTTCCTTTTAACCTCAAGATTAGGCTTTTATTGCAGAATAAAATGCATTTGAGCCATTCACTTTTACTCTGTTACCTCTCTAGCTTAGAATGAGCCATCAGTAGAATTAACAAAAATTGCATCATGGAGTTGGAGAATTGCCACTGAGGAAGTATTCTAGCCATACTTCAGGAAAGATTCTCCTCGTGGGAGTACTTCTCAGTGGAATTCTAAAATCCAGAAGATAATATCACCAAGAAAAACTTAAATCCTGTCAGCTGTTGGAAAAACTTATCCTACTAAAAACATACTCCCAAATTCCTTTGATTAGCCACAGTCTTAGGAGTATGGGATTCAGAAAAGCAATTTAGAGTTGAGGGAAGCAGTGCCCTACCTGGTTTAATTCAAAGCTAGCAGCTCGGATCAGATCATTGGGCTCACACTGCTGCTTATTATCAGTGGGCATGACCATACTGTTTGAGATCTCAGAATTGAATTCATCATATTAATTTAAACTTAGAGATTTTAGGTCTAGGACGTAAGAAAAATAGCTTTTCCTTTTTACCCTGGGTTTACTGTAAACTTTTAGTGTGCATGTTCTCCTTAAAGCACGGTTCACCTTCCATTTGAGGATTCTATGCCATAGGTTCAGCTTCTGCTCTCTAATGGGTGACAGATGAGCACTTTTAATGATCCTGTAGCTCTCTCACTCCACCCCCTAATAAGCTTCATGAGTGTTATGCAAATTACAATGGAGAAACAAGCAAGATATTTGACAAAAAACATAAACTCTATCAACAGAATTCTGGCCTAGTGCTTTGCTAATATAATTAATATTTAACTTGGATATGAAAATGCCAAGTAAAAACGGGAAAACGAAATTTATTTTTTTAAAAGTTCCTTTGGTTAAGTCCCCAGAATATCATATGTATAAAACTGGAAAAAGTTAAAATTGATTATGGTTGCACATTTATATTTGCTAAAAAGAATGCTAGTAAATACCATTGTATTTAGAAATGCTAAATCCAGCTAAGCTAGAAAGGCATTCATAAACTGCTAAGCCTTTTAGGAGCCTTTGTTAATATCCCAGGCATTCTGCTGCCACGTGAAATGATGTGCTAGTCTTGAATCAAGAGTCTCCCTTTTTCTTCACGCTGACATAAATAATGATCTTTGTTCTTTCAGTTCTGTGTTTGGTACTCTCGTGTACCAATTTACCCCACTTGGGAAACCCTATTTCATAATTTCCTGAGCAAAAGGTTTGGACTGTTGTTTGGGATTTTTTTTTATTCTTTCCTAACAAAATCTAATTAGAAAAAAGTAGAAAAGTGAAACCAGTTAAGCAAGAATTTGAGCAGAAGCTTCCAGCGTTCAGATTTGTTGGGTGTCTTGCTGGAAACTTGAGAGTAAGGACGAGCATCACTTGGGTTCTATCTCACAAGTAGCATGTACTTTTGCAGTGTGTCTGGATGTGATATCCTGGGAGTTAAAAAGTATGACTTTGACCAGCTGCCTTTAAAACTTCTGGAATGTTTTTTAAATGAATAAGAGTTGTTAGTACACTGAAAATTTTGCTTTCATAGTGTGGAGCAGTAGCATTTACATTTTGCATTCAGGGAACTTCTAATCTGAGAGAGACTGTACTTTTGGCTTCATGCAAGCTTTTGCCTCAGAATTTATTACTGCAGAGAATTAAAATTTATTACTCTCTGGAAAAGTAGTTGGTATTAATACTTTGTTTAATGGTATGCCTCATATTAATACTGTTGAATCTGACCCGGGATTTATCTATGTCTCTTGATTTCACTGGAGTATTGTCATCCTGTGGAATGTGGATAGACCAAGTATTAACCAGGTTTTTAGAGGGTGGGAAATAATGCATTTATCACATTTTATTTAATGTAGATTATGGTTAATAAGCTGGTATGTATTCTTAATGTTTATTTTGGCTAGAAATAATTACTACTTCCTCAATTTGATTTCAGAGAATGCCTGAACTATTAAATCATCCAAGTCTTCCCTATTTAAGAGACATATTCATATTTGGAAATCTTAAACTCTTTATAATTGCTTATTTTGAAAAATGTGGGTTAAAATTTATAGTCAAGGGCTTCCCTGGTGGCGCAGTGATTGAGAGCCCGCCTGCCGATGCAGGGGACACGGGTTCGTGCTCTGGTCCGGGAGGATCCCACGTGCCGCGGAGCGGCTGGGCCTGCGCGTCCAGAGCCTGTGCTCGGCAGCGGGAGAGGCCACAGCGGTGAGAGGCCCACGTACCGGAAAAAAAAAAAATTAGAGTCAACTTACTAATTCATGTTAATTGACGAAAGTCTGATCTGAAAAAGAGTCCTCACAATGAACTGAGTATATAATGAAATACTGTTGTGTTCAAATAGGTATAAAAATTGAAATGAGGCCAAAAATTAAAAATATAAAGGTCTTTAATTTGGATATCAAAGGCATAATCCTGGTCTTTTCGAAATTTATAACGTAGTTGAGAAATGAAAAAGTTACCTGACGTTTGACATGTAAGGCGCTTTCACATAGTACCTTATGTGATGTTTACCACAACCCTGTCAGGAAAGAATTTTTATCCTTATTTTAATGATGAGGAAACTGGACTTGTCCAAGCTTAAATAACCAGTGTCCTAATTAACAACTTGCGTTAATGCAAAGAAAGTCTTAATTTTAATTGGAAGAAAAATTTTTCTTTAATAATTTCTGAAGAGGCAAACTTTTATTCTGTTTTTCCTAATGTGTTTAGGTGGCAGAATTTCAATAATAATGAGAGACGTTCTTTAAAACTAATCATTTTTATGATATAGCTGCTAATAAAGAGTTCTCTCAGGCTCTTTGAACACTAATAGATGTGTAGCTGTCAAATGAAATTAAAATTTTGCATGTATAAACATTGGTAGAGCCCTAAGATGATCTTAAGTTGGTTTCACTTGGCATTGTTTCATAGTTGCTATTCTACTCTTTGTTTCTGGCTTTATTTAACAATTTTAATCTTTTACACTAAAAAATGTAATTCCATTCCCCTAGAAGCACTTTGGTGATCCAGCATATTTAAAAGACATTGTGTCTGAATGATAGATTTTTTTCCCCCTGGTATTAATTAGGAGGGCAGAAGTCTACCAATTCTAAGAGCAGAGACTGAGAAATCTCAATCATAGGAGAAGCTTTTATGGTTGGGAGGATGTACTGAAGAGGGCAGACCAGAGTGGGAAATTTGAACTACTGCTGTCACCTAGCATCTAACCCAAGTCGGGGTACCTAGTAGATGCTTGATAGCTAGACTTTGATTGAATTACATTCTCTTATTTTAAAATCTCAAAAAAAACCCTAACTTTTGAAGTTTTGCATATTGTCAAGTTAGTTCATAATCAGTATACATTTAATTCTAATACTATTTCCCAATAAAAACATGAAGAGATCAAAGTAGAAGTGACATTTGCCACTTTTACACTGTAAGATCTTTTAAACATGTAATAACATTTTTAATATTGTATACTTTATAAAATATAATATTTTTAAAAATAAAAGTTACAGTATATTACATCCAGTGCATCATTATAGTGTTGCTAAAATTTAATGATTCTTTTGGACCACAGAAAATTATTTTTGCTTAAATTTATGGGGAACACAGTGAAATTCCACTTTACGATTCTGGTACCATTTGCATGTGTATAGAGATCTGTTGTCAGTGTTTTCATTTTAAACTGTAATCTATATTTCTACATTTTAATGACATTTTAATCTTAATTGCAGATAAAACTCAGAGGAAATTTGCACAGATGCTGCTTTGGAGAACTTTACAACCTGGGTTGCAGAACTGAGCCTTGGTAAACCTGTCTCTATTACAGCATGTTGCCATACATCTAATTAAGTGCATAAGGTCTTTGGCCTTCAAGATCCATTGACCTTAAACAGGAATGCTTAGCACGTTTACCATATGTTTAAAATCTGTTCTTTATCAATCAGTCCTTTTGTAGCTTTCTAAGTTCTTATTGATGGCTAATATGCAAGAATTAATTTTTAATATTTTAATTGATTTCTTTAATCAGTTTCTCAACTTGTATTTATTAAATACTCAAACTCAGTATTACCTACTCAATGCCTTTTAAAAGAAAGTTATAATGGAGAAAAAATTGAGCCTTAAACAAATGGTTACTTCTGTATATTACCTCGCACCAGTGCTTCATTCTATTTGTAAAATCTTTCTCCTTTAAATGGTTGGTTAATACTTTGAGCCTTTGTTTACGTGTGGCAGTGTTGTAAAAAGAAACTAAAGATCACATTTTACCTGTATGGATGGAATATCCCTTTTCTTCAAGTGCAGTTTGTGATGTGTTTTTGTAATTAAAATGTTCTGAAAGTTACAATTGATATTTGAAATTGACTGTAGAGCATTTAGCTGAAGAGTTAAGTATTTGATTCCATTAGGTTTTCACATGTGTTAATCTCATTTACAGCATCAAATTGCAGCAGTAACATTTTCCTTTCTGTGAAGTTCTAAATTTAGTTATGACCTACTTAGCAATGCCTTTGAAGAGGGATATTGTATCCATGGTAAATTAATTGTATACCTAAACAGAGATAGCTCAGCTTTGCCTGTCAGGCTTGCAATTGACATCTAGTAGACTTCTGCACATGTAAAATTAAATTCAAATAAAATCATATACAGTTTCTAGTTCTTAATATTTGTCTTTCTGAGTAATAGTTTAAAGCAATATTTGTTAAAGTTTTCTTGCACTATCACAATTGCTTTTTAGTTATTTCTCAAGAAGCATGTTTGTAGTAGAGACAAAAATCTGTGTAACAGGAGGGAGGATAGCGCCAAGTCTCTGGGCGTTTTGTTTTTGTTTTTGTTTTTTTTGCAAATGTGCTTCTAATAGCCATTGCCTTCCATGTTGTTTACCTAATCAGCACATTTTGTCTGAATACTTGAACATTTTAACAGTAACACAGGTATAGAAGCAGAAAGAAAACTTATAAAGAGTAATCTTGTGGTTCAGTTTTAACATCATGACGAGCGCTTTTTCTAGCAATGATTTAAAAATTTTGTAAGTTTGACAGTATTTTGTTGTTGG
Source organism: Lagenorhynchus albirostris (assembly GCF_949774975.1). Classification (NCBI taxonomy): domain Eukaryota; kingdom Metazoa; phylum Chordata; class Mammalia; order Artiodactyla; family Delphinidae; genus Lagenorhynchus; species Lagenorhynchus albirostris. Next base: position 18,340,099 of record NC_083116.1, read on the forward strand.
GTTTTTATTTGGTTTTAGTTGTGTGCTTTTAATTTGCAGAAGTTAATAACTGCAGCTCACCTACTGCACCAAAGTTCTCGATTTTAGGAGCCCAGCTTTAGTCATTTGAACATGCTTCTAAATAAAACAAAACAAAAAAAACCAAAACTATACTTTTGATCTATAATAATAGCTCAATAACTTTGTCAAGGAAAGCTCTAATATATGCAGTGATGGTTTTTGGAAGGGTGTGGCAATTTTAAATTTATATTGTGTGTGATGTTCAAATAAAGTGTTATCTACATTCATGTGATTTATTGGTCAGCATGACCATTAATTATTGCGTAGAAATTAATTAAACTTTGATTTCCTTTTTTAAAATCGTGTTGCATTTGATTCCTGATCAAATTCCCTCAAAGTGAACTCTTGATTTTAGATTTTGAATTTTATGGTGAGATTGTAAGGGTGGAGGCAATTGAAACTTTGTTTCTTATTTATAAACTGCTTGAAATGAATACCTAATTTAAGTTTGCACTTTAACACCAAACTTAAAACCAAACACTCAGTTCAAAGTAGGTTAGGTGATTGTGGTTCATCTTTATTAGCTTTGTGAAATTCTAAAGGAATCAAATAATTCATAATTTAAATTTTCTGCAGATGGATTTTTTTTTAATACAGTGTTTCTTTCCTATGGATAGTTCTCATTCTCTTGCTCTGTCTCGCTCTCTCTGTCACTGACCTCAGCAGCAAGTTTAACTTGAATTCACTTAGGATCACAGGAATCAGGGGAAAGTGATTTAAAGGTGGTTTCTCCAGCACATTTTAAGAAAAGGGACCAAAAGTTATTTTAGCTTCCTCAATAGATTGCATGTCAAGTTGCTTATTAGGATAATAAATTAATATTAAATGCAATATATGTCTCGTCTTTACTATGGCATCTGTTTAGGAGTTGTTCAAATCACTGCAGTAGGGCTCTGCAAATAAAATCATGTAACCTATTATCATGGATCTAATGTACTGTAACTTTATCAATGAAAGGTAAAAAATCTCGAATAACAAGTACAAACATTGAACAATGACCTATAAAGATTTGTAAAAGTAAAATTTTTCCAATAGATTTCATTCTTGTCATTTTGTAAGACGACCCTGCAGTCCACCTGTTTGTAACTTTTTTAATAAAATAGACATCTGTATTACTGAGGTTGTTTTCTTGAATTATTTGGTGTATTACTACTTGTTATTTGCTAGCTTGTAAATCTCATAACTCAAAGTCATTACTTTTTATCAAAATGATAATGTGTATTGCAGTACATGTTTAGACAAGTTAAACATTCACTTGTGTCCTTAGTCACCATTCTGGCATATATGGGGAAAAACTGAGATATATCCTAAAATGTAATATTTAATCAATTGAATAACTTATAAATAAACTAGAAATTAGAAATAATGGGTAAAAAAGTATAATGTATATGACTTGTCCCAAATGGAGAAAGTGGCCCAGCTACAAATCTGGCTGGGAATTGTCCATGTGTAGGACTTTCCAGATGATATTAAGCAATATAATTAAATTCTGAAATAATGAATTAAGAAAATTCAACACAATTATCACTTTGTTTTGTCCAGTGAAAGGTTTTGCCAATCACTTTAATTCACTGCTTAACCTAGTGTTTTTAAATTGTTGAACAGAATAGATGTTTTAATCTCAATGTTCTTTAAAGCCACATGTTTTCTTTGAAGTTGGACAGTTCTGTCTGTCCAAATGTATTATGAACTGGACTTTTTTAATTGTAAAAAAAGGGCAGATTTATATACCTGTGTCATAACATACAGAAGATATTATGTTGTTTATTACCATCGATTATCAGTCTTTAGTTGGGCTCTAAATACCCCATATATGCCATACTAGATGCTGTCCTTCAAGTCCAAAAGCCCTTTTCTACAAGGAAGGCTCTCATGACTTCAGAGCCCTCCCCCTTTTTTTCTACCGAAGGAATAGCATCCCTCATCCAGCAAGGTCAGCATTTTTAACCAAGTGAATAACAGAGAGAGAGGGTGGAGTAGGGTAAATGCCTGATGAGCCATATCAGTAGGGTACTCTGTCACAGCCAGGTCACCTTTATATCTTCACCTTTTCTGCCCTTTTCATGTTCTCATCTGGGGAGAAGATTCATCCTCCAGGACATAGCCGCTTGTGTGGGTCAATATCCAAAGCTGTAAGACTTCTCGTTCAGATTTAAAACAGGGACAGTTTTTAGATAGGCTCCTGCTTTCACATATACTTATCTCATTTGAACCTTACAGCTATCTGGTGTTTTGGACTTTATCGTCCCCAATTTGTTGTTGATGAAACCAAAGCTCAGGAAAGTTGTGACTTAAGATCATAAAGGCAAAGTCAAATGATTAAAATGTTGAGGAGGGTACTTTGGGACAAGGCTTAAAATTAATTCATCATTGGGTAGTGTCAAATATGTGCTGTTAAAATTATAAGCTCATGGAAACAACACAAAAGACACACAGCAAGAAATAACTGTTTTGAGTCAGTGTGACAGTTCATATGTAACAAAATACTATGCGTCCTATTTAAAGGTAATGTGTTTGTTATATTGCTAAGAGTTTATGTAAGACATAAGCTATTTTCATTATAGCTATTTTTCTTTGGAAAGTCAATGTCTTAAATCAGAATTTGGCAGTCTTTGGCCGCCAGGCAGAATCCAGCCCAGTTAGCAGTGCCAAAAGAACTATAGTTAGATTTAGCAGCTGTATCCTGAATCCATTGCAGAGTTCAGCTGCACCCTTTTTCTACCTAAACTTAGCGTTTGAATGGAGGACCAGAAGTGCAGTTGATCCCAGACACATCCTTTGTCAGCAAACAAACCTACTTCAGTGCTTAGGCATTGCTCTCTATGGCCCAGGCTGCCCCATTCACAAACTCAATGGTCCTGTCATTGTACAGGACCCATTCATCAGTTTTCTCCCATAGACTGTGAGCTCTCTGAAGGTAGGGCCTTGCCTAAGTCACTTCTTACCTCTAGTGTGTTATAGGTGCTCAATAAATATTTTATGAAATTATAATCACAGAACCAGTATGGCAGATGGGTGTTGACTCTTTAGAAAACTCTAACCCTGCCATTTCCTACTGGTCATTTTCATTTATAGCAGGTAGTATGGGAAATGCATTTTCTTCCTCCACCTTCCTGCATCCTCTGCAGCACTAAGTTGATTTTTTTTTGCTCCTTTGTTTTGCTTTCTGTTTTTGTTTATGAGAGAAGTAATTGTTTCCAAACTCATTTTCAAGAGAGATGTATACCATAAAGAGATGGTCCATACAGGCATACTGTAAATATGGACGGAAGGGCCTTGAGTCTAAGATTAAATTCCCCCAGAATCTAGGGAGGAGAATACAGTCAAGAAAGAGTATTTGCTGCTCATGCCTGGATTTCCTCTCCAGTAGATTTCGAAGCTGACCCAGACCTGTCCCAGCCTCATTCTTAGACAAGTCAGAGAAATGTTCATATTGGGTCCCCCAACCTCTCAAATATTTCCCCTTAATGAGGCAATAATTCCTATTCTCTCTGCAAAATCTCAGGCGATTCCCCACCTACACCCCTACAGTCATCTTCTTGGCCTTTCCTTTAATCCTTGTCCCCATTCCTTCATCGTACCTACCAATTAACTTGTACCCCATGTAACCAAACTCCTACCCTGCCCCCTCCCTTCTTTCCATAAGACAGTTTTATGAGTAATAAAACTAATGGAAGTAAAGATTTTTTACTCTGGTTCCCCCAACACCAAGATTCAGTCTCCAAATCCTTTGACACCAGTAGTTGGAGACATTTTCAGGTTGGCCTTAAACCAATGTCAGGTTATCCCCCAGATGTTAGTCCCATGTATGTGCTTCAATATCAATGATCTGTGCAGTCTGCCGTGTAACCAGAGACTCCCAGATGCCCCAAAAAGCCCTCCAGGAGTTGGCTCCTGAGGCTCTAGATACTTTTACTCATGCTGTAAGCCTCAGAGAATGCCCTGGACTTAGTAGTTTGAAGCTCCTACCAGCTGCTGTAAGCTTTAAAGTTTGGAAGGGGGATGTGAGGGAGCGAGGGGCTTAAGCCCATCTGAACTTTCTCTTGGACCTTGAAAGTGGACAGGTGTGAAGTCTATAGTTAAGAAATGTAAGGATCTCTGGGGGTTCTGACCCTTCAGTAAATCCCAGTTTGGGGGTTCATTGTTTAGGAGGGAGCCTCAGGAATCCCTTATACAAGTGGGCATCGTTTTCTCTGGTTTCCTGCAGTCCCTCTTTTGAACACTTGCATGGTTACCCTTAGAAAAATCCCAACCAAAGCATAGACATTATGCCATGCCCCCAGGATATCTCTACAAGTGTTTTGGCCCTTTGCTCAGGTCCCAAAATATATAGAAGTAAATGGGGGGTGTGGACATTTAAATGGCAAATGCAAGGCTTTATCATGCTGCTTGGTTACAAGCTGAGTCTGGTGGATGCTTGAGTCTTCTGACCACTATGGCATGGCAATCGAAACCCTTGTTCTCTAACCCAAGAGAAGTCTGAGCTGCAGGCCTTTGGCTCTCCAGCTGGCTAAAAAGAATATTTTCAGTGACCGAGGGATGGAAATCCGACCCAGAAAAGAGTGATATCCATTTGACAGTAAATAGTTGCTTGGTGGGGAAGATAACTATTCCAGACAAAAAAGGGACAAGAAAATCAACACCTTTATTTAACTTCATTTAACTGAGTTTCTATGTATATGCCAGGCACTGTACTATGAGGCTGAGTTTACAAGAGGAATGTGATATGACTTTATCCTCTGGTGGAGCTTACATTCCAGCCTGGGAGACAGCCCTACGAGCAATAATTATGAGGCAATATGCTGTATGCTCTAATATCAGCATGTACCAGATGCCAGGGAGCCCAGAGAAGGGAAAGGATTTGTGTATCCAATATTTTCATCATGAGCATCTTTGCCATAAGAATTTTTGCCACAAACATTTTTGTTGCGTAACTAACTGGCCGTAAGATAATTTTGCCATAAAAGATAAAATAACGAAAAATAAAAGAGGGGCATTGAGAAAGACATAATGAAACATGAAAAATAAATAACAGAATTAAAAGGACCACATTTTCACCACATAACTAATTGGCTGTAAGCAGTTTTGCCCTAAAAGATAAAATAATGAAAAATAAAAGAGGGACATTAAAGACAACATAATAAAGCATGAAAATGAATAAAATTTAAAAGACTATTGCAAAATACAAGAAAGCATTTTAAATGTGTGTAGATTCACGGCAATGCTACAAAAATAACTGATTTTATTTTGTGGGTTGTACGTTAAGTACTTGTCTTCCAAGTCTTCTGTTCATAGTATTTTTTCCTTTTTTCTAACTTGTGGATTCCTCTCCTCGTTTGGCATTGAACTTTTTCTTTTTTGCTAAAATGTCTTCCTTCATTAAGAGAGGTATCAATTTTCAAATGCTAGGATGCATATCCATAACAGAGCTCTGGGGGCTTCCCTGGTGGTCCAGTGGCTAAGACTCCGTGCTCTCAATTCTGGGGGCCTGGATTCGATCCCTGGTCAGGGAACTGGATCCCACATGCTGCAACTAAGAGTTCGCATGCTGCAACTAAAGATACCACGTGCTGCAACGAAGATCCTGCGTGCCACAGCTAAGACCTGGCGCAGCCAAATAAGTAAATAAATATTAAAAACAAAAACAAAACAAAACAGAGCTCTGTATTGTGTTGTGAAAGCCTCTACACTGTTGGGTGTTCTTGGCATGTTGTCACGTGTCCCTTGATAGACATTCCAAAGTTCTATGGGAAACTCAGGTTCAAGTCTGTGCCTTTGAGGCCCTTGGCCTCTTTCTCCTCCAATACAGTGTGTTTAAATAAGAAACTAACTCGGTGCAAATTATCATCCATCATCTGTCAGCTCCATAAAGCCATCAATAACATCACTAATTGGAGGAAATGCATTTCAACTAGTTGGAACCAAACTGTCAAACCAAAAACTGTCAACCAGTGTTTTTAATTTTTCAGGGCAAAATTGCCTTACAGCAAATTAGTTAAATGGCAAAAAATGCTTGTGGCAAAGATGCTTAGAGTGAACGTAACTGGAAGTGGGGTTTGTTCTCCCTGTAGGGGGTCAAGGGAAGGTCGAAAGAACTTGCCTTATGAGTTGGTTCTTGAAAGCTAAGGAGAAGTTTGCAGTAAGGGCATTTCAGATAGACTTTGTAGGAGGAGAACGAGAAGAGATGTGGAGCCCCAAATGTGCCTGGTGGTCTTGGGAGCCCTCTAGTTAACAAGGATAGCAAAAGGGGCAGGCTGGAAAAAGGATGGGAAGGAGGGATGAAAGATGAGGCTGGACAGCAGCACAGGCTGGATTACAAGGGTCTTGCGTGCCGTGCAGCGATGGGGAGCCACTGGCAGGCTGCAGCAGGGCAATGGCAGGAATGGATAGGTGTTTTAGAAGGATGCCAAAGTGGAGGATAAATTGGAAGAGGATTCTGGGGCAGGGAGACCTGTTAGACCACTGCAATCATATAAACAAGAAAGAACAAGTGCCCTAATAGGGCAAAATCAGGATGTCTTCAAAAAATGAAGAGATGGTGATAAATTAATATGGCCTAAGATAGGGACTCAAGTCACAAATCTGCTCATATCACATTCTTCAGCTTAAAATTCTCTCATGACTCTCCAGGATCCACTGCCCTAAACAAGGGAGTTCACATTCCAACTTGGTCTACCTCTCCAACCTCATCTTTTTCTATGCCTCCTTTCATAACCTAATCTCCAGTCCCCATGACCCCAAACTTTTGCTGGTTCCCAAATAAGCCCTGTTCATTCACATTTCCATGCCTTTGCAGGAGCTATTCCCATCATGGGCAGTACACTCTCCCCAAATCTCCTCCCTCTAGAGAATTCTACTCATCTTTCAGGACGTAACTCATACCTCATCTCCACGGATCCCTGATTTCTGTCTCATTGCCCTCAGGCAGAGACATTCATTTGTTTCTCTCTTCCTCTTCCTGCCTTGACAGCGCCCAGTGAGTACTTATCACATTATTTCACATTTATCCATTTATATATCTGTCCCCCCCCAAAGACAATCAGCTTCTCTTAGGAGAGAAATGGATCCTTTGTCATCAAGCCCAGCTTTTGATGCATAGAAGGATTCAATAAATGCTGAGTGATTAAGTCAATTTTGGCGGTAGAACTGACAGGACTTGATGTGATTATTGGTTATGATGAAGAGGGGGAATAGAAACTAAGTAGTTTCTAGCTTGGGTAATTGGACAGTCATAAATAATCTAGCTTCCATAGAGCTTCCCCTGCCTCCAATCCTGACCCACTATAATCTTTCCTTTACGAAACAGCCGGAGTGATCTTTTACAAATGCAAATATAATCCTGTATCTCCCCCTAGCCAAAAGCTCCCCAAGGGCTCCTTATCACTATCAGACTGAGCCCAAACTTCTTAAGGTAACATGGCCCCTGCCTATTTGTCCATCCTTATTTCCCCCACTCTGTCCTCACACCTTTCCCTTTAATATCCTGTGGCTTTGTAGTTTCTTGCATATACTCTCATGCCCTTGTTCACTCTCTTTTTTCCTTCTGAAACCCCTTGCCTCTTCTTCTTTGCCTATCTCCTACACATACATCGAAATTGCTTGTTTGCCTCCCTTGGCAAGAAAGTAAACTCTGATAGGGAAAGGACTGTGTCTTGTTTACTAGTTATTCTACAACCTATCACGAAGCAGACCATCAATAAAGATTTGTTGAACTGAGTTCAACTGCATAGATGATGATACTATTAACAGAACTGTCATATAGCAGCAACTCTTGAAAGGCTTGAAGCCATTGAAAGGTCTTTGAATAAAAAATTCCATCAGAATGGTGCTTCACCAAGATGGCTGGAATTGAGGTATGGAGAAGAAGTAGGAGGGGAAAGGGTTAGAGACGGTTAAGGAGAATGTTGCAGTCATCAGGCGAGAGGTGTTAGAGGCCTAAGGTAATGACAGTGGAAATGGATGTAAATGAGGGGATCTGAGAGACATATTACAGTGGTAGATTTTTTTTTTGGCTTGCAGGATCTTAGTTTCCAGACCAGGGATCAAACCTGGGCCCCCTGCAGTGGAAGCGTGGAGTCCTAACCACTGGACAGCCAGGGAATTCCCTACAGTGGTAGATTTGACAGCAAATATATTATGAAAGTCAGTAGATCCCACTGTGGGCCTGTGTTGGTCTTCCATCAGCACTTAAGGCAAAAAAGAAGCAACCCATCTCCTTTGTGAACAATGACACTGCAGTCTTACTCATCGGAAGAATGTGGGCTTTGTGACAGGGCCAAAAAAATTATTAGCAGCACAGAGGACATTTATTGAGTCTACATTCAGATAATGTATTTGGCTTGGTCCCCTCCACTCTTCAGTTTGCCTTCCCCCAGCTTGTGCAGTGAGAACTGATATTTCTAATGCTGTCCTTCTGAGCCTTCAGGCAGAAAAGAAAACCAATGATGGCAATAGCTTCCTTTAATAGAGTGCTGGCTTGCTAAGTGTCAGATGCTACACATACATACTTTCATTTGTTTTCCACACTAAATCCTCCTTCCAAGCCTATGAGACAGAAATTATTATCCTCATTCTCCAGATGAGGAAAATGAAGCTCAGAGAACCACAGCTGGGTCACCTAACGACACAGTCATTTTGTTCCGGTCTGTCTAACTTCAATTGCATGCTCCTTCAACTACACCAGTGGTTCTCAACCTCAGCAGCACATTAAAATCACCCAGGCAGTATTTTATTTTCTCTCTCTCTCTTTTAAACAACTTTACTGAGATATAATTCACACCGTACAATTCACTCATTTCAATGACTTTAATATATTCACATATACGTGCAAACCTGACCCAAGTCAATTTTAGAACATCTTCATTACCTCAAAAAGAAATCCCATACTCATTAGCTATCACCCTGCTATTCCTCCATCCTCCACCCCCAGCCCTAAGCAGCCACTAAGCTACCTGCTGTCTTTATAGGTTTCCCTGTGCTGGACTTTCATATGAATGGAATCATATAATATTTGGACCTTTGTGACTGGCTTCTGTCACTTAGCATAATGTTTTCAAGTTTCATCCAGGTTGTAGCCTATATTCGTCCTCCATTCCTTTTTTGTGGCTGAATAATATTCCATTTTATGGCTATACCACATTTTGTTTATCTCTTCATCCATTGATTGGCATTGGGTTGTTTTCACCTTTTGGCTTTTATGAATAGTGCTGCTATAAACCATTCATGTACAAGTGTTTGTGTGGATATATGTTTTCACTACTCTTGGGTATATGCCTGAGAGTGGAATCGCTGGTCATATGGCAACTCTATATTTAATCATTTAAGGAACTGCTAGACTGTTTCACCTGGAGAGTTTTTAGACTATACTAATGCCCTGCCCACCCCACCCATCACTTACCCTCTGAGCAAATGAATCATACTCCCTGGAGTTGGGTCCTAGTTGATTCCAATAATCCCCTCCCTCAACAGATTCCAGTGCACACCCTACATGGAGCACCACTGCACTATACCATGATCTCAAGTATATTTGCTATGTGACACTACTGAGGATTATCTATTTTTGAAGAATTATTAACTACAAGGATTCAACAAGAAGCCAATGCTTCAATATTTATTTATTAGCTAAGCCAACCACCCTGGTGACTCATGATTCTGGGAAGAGAATGTTTGACTAGAACGTTCAAGGCTTGTAGCTCTCTTTTCTGTCACCAAGGCTAATCTTCAGATCAGGAAGACTGGAAAGCAAATATTGAGCTGGATTTTTAATGTGCTGAGGAGGCATTGCTTCTACACACTGCTGGTCACAGTGCCTAGAATGACACCATGAAAAATTCTTTCACTGGGGTCTGGAAAAATTATAGGTCTTCGAGAGTTCCTTAAGAAACTGCAAAGCTCCCTGGTAGAAAGGAAATTGACAGGAAGGGAGAGAGAGCCAGGTGGACACATGACTTCTTTTTGGCAAGAGGCCAAGGGCAGGGGAATTGCCAGGAAGGATTGCTTGCCTGCTTTCAGCCCCTCTCTGCCTTCAGGCTGTTCCATGCTCCCACATTGCTGCAGGGTGAGATACTTTCTGACTTTGCCAGCAGGAGACACTGGGTACAGGCGTGGAGTGTGGGGCTGGGGATGGGTGAGGGGGGGCCAAAAAGACACATCCTGGATTTCATCATTCCACCCAAGTCCCCTCCCTGTTTGGCCCAGCTCAGTGCCTGGAGATTAACAGCTGAAGATTTTCAAAATATTTCCAGGAGTATGTTTACAGCAAAACATGTTGAATCAATTGCTAATTATGAATTCTCTGTCCACTTCGTATTGCTTCCAGGACTTTGCCCTGTTGACCCTTTTTCTCAATTCGTCTCAGGAAAAGAAATGCCACACTTTTGAGAATTCAGCCATTTCTCCTTAGCAACATGGGGTCTGTAGTTTAGGTATGTACAAAACACTTTCACATATGTTTGTTACAATTTTTGACCCTTAAAAAACTTTGGGAGATACTATCATCTCTATTTACAGATGAGGAAACTGAGGCTTAGAAACAGTTAGGTGACTTACCTAAAGACACACTACTAGTTTTAGGCAGAGATGGAGCTAGACCTTGGGCCTCCTAATTCCATGTTCTTTCTGTTCTACTCTGCCTAGATGAATATCCACTATGCCTTAAGAAGCATCTGTAAGTGAAAGAATCAACCCCAAATTTAATTTTGTGAGTCTTTTTTCCCTCATATTTCCCTAATCCCTGAACTTTTAATAACAGTAAAAAGTATCACTAAGTGACTTTAAGGAACTAGCTGAGCTCCCATAACATGAATTTACAATGGGACTAATTATTGTTGCTTGTTTTTAATATTTGCCAGTATCATTTAATGTAAAAGTTCTCAAAATTTCTTAAGGTCCTAAATACTTCTGGAAATGTAAGTACAATGCATGGTCTATTCAAATAAATGCATATATGTGTGTATATATATATATATATATATATATATATATATATATATATTACAAGTCAGAGGGTTCATGAAGCCCATCTTTGGATCCCAGGTTATGAACCCATAGAGGGACTAGGAACAGAAAAAAAAAAGAAACATGACTGTATTTGTCCAGGATTGAGGATTAGCAAGACGGATATGACAGAAGTTACAAAATAGAGCAAATTCAACTGGAATGTTTGACAAAGCAGAGCGCTGAGTTTGGGCCGGAGAGAAAAATAATGAAGCTAGAAGGTGGCTGCCAGACTTGGAGAATGAGGATTGAGGATGGGAATTGAGGTCTTGATGAAACCAAAAAGCATGTTGATTAGGAGACAGGTAAAGGGATGGGGGATTGTGATTAGGGATGGAGGGGTGTCTCAGATTGAGACATTTCTGAGATGAAGCTCTCTCTTCTGAGCTTCAGAAATGTATATCCAGTTGCCTAGTTAGCATCTCCACTTGGATACCTAACAGAATTCTCGATTTCCCCCTCCCACATCAACCTATTTCTCTTCCAAGATTTCCCATCTCAGTTATTGGCACTACCCAGTTGTTGAAGCTGAAAACCTGGGTCATTCTTTTTTTTTTTTTTTTTGTGGTATGCGGGCCCCTCACTGTTGGGGCCCCTCCCGTCGTGGAGCACAGGCTCCGGACGCGCAGGCGCAGTGGCCACGGCCCACAGGCCCAGCCGCTCTGCGGCATGTGGGATCCTCCCGGACCGGGGCACGAACCCGTGTCCCCCGCACCGGCTGGCGGACTCCCAACCACTGCGCCACCAGGGAAGCCCCTGGGTCATTCTTGATTCTTCTCTTTCCCTCTCACACCCAGCCCATCAGCTAGTCCTGTCAGTTTTACTTCCATCGTGTATTCTATACCCATCAGCTTTTCTTCATCTCCCTTGCTACCAGTCCAGTCCAGAACAGGCTCATCTCTCACCTTGACTACTGGAATAGCCCCTTAACTGACCTCCCTACATTCAAAATTGACCTCCCCACCCCCCATTCCATCTTCCACCCAATGGCTAGAGGGATATTTTTAAAATGTAAAGCACATGGGCTTTACATGGGCCTCACCTATCTCTTCATCCTCATTTCTCCACTACCCCTTAATGACCTACAGATTATGCATTTCTCTCACTTGAGCACTTGGCACACTTAATTATAAAATAATTCTTTTTTAGAAAAGAAAATGCTTCATAAAGAGATGGCATTTAAATGTACCTTTAAAAAGGTGGAGCTTTTTGAAATAATCCAGATAATCTTGATGAGGGTTGACCGTGGCTTTAGACTCTGGATGTAGCAGAGTGGGTAGAGCTCTACTTCTTCCTCTTTTGTTCCTTTTTCTTCTCTGTCTGAGCAGTTCAGTCCCCATGCCATTAAGAGGGATGGAGCAAGGTGCGTGGAAAGGCAGCATGGAGTGAGAAGTCAGAGCCAGGTCACTGTCAGAAGGGCATCCCTGCAGAGCCCCAGCATCTGTGCGGAGTCAGACTCCAAGCAGGTGCAGTTTAAAATCTAAGCAGCGTGGGCAGGTGTCCATGCAGGGGGAGGACCCAGAATGGGACATCCGAGCCCAAATGGAGGGTGTCCATCTGCGAGGTGAGCACCTGCCATAGGATGTTGGAACCCAAGTGAATGACAGTGGCCTCCATGAAGGGGGAAAACTCAGCGTCAGAACCAGAGCAGGGTAAGAGAGGGCATCCGTGTGGAGGAAAGGCTTGGCAAAGGGTGTCAGAGCCCAAAGAGGGTGAGGAGGACATCCACACATGGGAGTGGCCAGGCATGGGTTGTCAGAGCCTGAACGGGGTGAGAAGGTTGTCCATTCCTGGGTGATGAAGGCATGCATGGGTGAGCAGCCTTGTGTGGGGTGTTGGAGTCCATTCAGGGTGAGAAAGGAGTCCACAAAATAATAAAACAAGGGGAAAAAGAGTAATTTCACAGTGGAAAACCTTAACCAAGTGATGGAAGTGAACACCATCAGTAATAGAATACATTGAAATCATGTGCCCCCGATAGGATGCAATGAAAAGTCGGAAGCATCACTTCTATGACAACTGTGCCAAAAATGCATAACCTGAACCTAGTCATGAGAAAACATGAGACAAACTCAAATAGGGGACACCTACATTTTGTAAAAAAATATTTGAGTATTTTGTAATACTCAAATGTGTCAGAGTTTTTAGATTTAATTAGAATTTTTTTAACATGGAAAATAATTGCAACAAATATAGTAGACAAGGGATTAATAGATTTAACGTATAAGAAACTCATACAAATAGAGAAGAAAAACTTAAAACTTCAAGAGAAAAGCAATTGCTTTGTACTCACTTGAGGGATTTCATTTCTCCAACAATCAGGCTGACAAAGACTCAGTTCTTTCATAGAACCCTGCACTTTTCCTTCATTGCACTGTTTCCTTCACAACGGTTATTAAGGAAATATTTACATGTCTTTGTATTTAATGTCCGTCTCCCACATTAGACTGTAAGCTCAAAAAAGGCACTGATTTTTTTTGCCTGTTTTTTGTATATTGCTGTGTCCTCAGTATTTAGTAGAGTGCTTGGTGTATAGTTCTTGGTCAATAAATATTGGTTGATTGAATAAATGCTGAGGAGAGAGAGAGAGAGATCATCCTATAAGTTATTTCGAGAAAGAGGCCTCTTGCATGATGGATACTGTGGGCCAGCCACAATGTACCCCAGGAGCCAGTGGGGATGGGAACAGTCCCATTCACCCATCTGTTTTGAGTCAGGCCAAAGACAAGGGTAGGTTTAGCTATCTGTGTAACTGTGGAAAACTGGAACCCCTCAGCAGAAACCTTCACAATGCTGGCACCTAGGACATGGAGAAGCTGTCTGCCTGCCCACAGGAGATCCAGCCTGAGAACCTGGCAGCCTCAAAGCCTCACCTGGAACTGACACACATCCGGAAGAGTCCACCACAGAAATTGTCTTTGCCCTGCAGCTTCTGGCAGGGATCCAGGGTCACCATGCCATAGCTCTCTCTCTCTCTCAGGGCCCAGATGAAAAAGGGGGCAATTGCCCAACAGAGTGTCTGCTGGGACGTCCGCAAGGATGAGCTCTTACAGAGGTCCGCCTTTCTTACCTCGTATTCAGAAAGGAGGTCTGGCCCTGAGTCTTTTCTAAGTAGTCGGGGGTGGAAAAGGGGAAGCCTTCCAGGCAGAAAGAAAAAGAACTAAAGGCATAAAACAATAATACACATTGGGATCTAGAAGTAGTTTGATATGACTGAAGCTTTGGGGAGGAGGTGTAGCAAACAAAAGATGAGGTTCAAAGTGCGAAAGGCCACCCCGTGAATGGCTTACTAAGGAAACCGAACTTTATCCTGTAGGCAATGGAAAGTGACTGAAGACTTTCATGCTGTGACATTTTCACTCTGAATGCCAGGTGGAGAACGGTATGAAATGAGAGACAAACTAGGCAAAAGGCTATTTAAATGGTCCAAAGTGTAGTAAAGCCTCCAACTAGGGTAAAGCTAGTGAGTACAAAGAGAAAGGGTCGTTTAAGAGAAAGAGAACATGTAGATTAGAGGTGAGGGGTGAAATGGGGTAACAAATCTAGGCTGATGGTACTTTCACTGAGGTAGACAATATAAGCAATGAGATTTGTTTGGACACGTTGAACTTGAGGTGCCCAGTCGTTGGATACACAGGTCTGGAGCTCAGAAAAGAAGTCGAGGCTGGAGATACAGATTTGGAAATCATTAACATATAACTGAAGCCTTGACAGGAAATGGGATCACCCACAGAAGGTATAGCATGACAGCAAAAAGCCAAGGAGAGAGCCTGGAGAATGACCAATGATTAAAGGATGGTCAGAGCCAGAGGAGAGAGCAAAGGAGACGGTGAAGTTGGAGAAAATAGCAGAGGTTCTATCTCTTAAGAGAGAGCTGATTTTTGAGACATGGGGAGGGGTCAATAGTGTCAAATGGCATTATGAAGTCAAGCAGTGTGAGGGCTGAAAACAAGTGATTGAATGCAGTAATTAGGAGGTTACTGGGGACATTTCCTAGGGTTGTTCCTGGCAAGATATGAGGGCAGAAGACTGACACCATTAAGAACCTGAAGGAGAGTTCTATATCATAAGACTTTCCATCATATCTGTGTAAAACCTTCATAATTCCATGAGAAAATAAATCTTTATTTCAAAAATGTACTTTCAGTTTTGAAAATAAATGCAGCAATATGTTCCCAGTGGAAAAAGGATGGTTCTGTCTGGATCAAAGAAGGTCCAATTTTTCATGGCAGCACAAGGGATGGCCTAGAACCTTAGAGGTCATGGCTTGATGTTTGGCTCTGATTCATATGGTTCAATGGGAGCACTAACTGCAGGTGACTGTGCTGCGTATGGGTGGACGTTATAGGGTATTTGCCCATAATGCATGATTACAACAGTCTTTGGTAAGTTCAAACTGGGGTCCAGGAAGAAAGATATTGGTCAGAGCCAGAGGAATGGTGCTAAACATCAAGTCCAAAGAACAAGTATAACCATCATCAGTAAGAGGAATCATGAGATCAGAAGCTGAAAGAATAAGATATAAGTGGGGAGGAAAGTCTAGGGCAGAAAGTTCAGAACTGAGGCTGTGAATAATTCAGATCGAGGCCTGGTTTTGGGTAATGCTACCTATGCGGTGTGAACTGTCAGGTTTGATGGCTTCAAAGAGCTACACAGTCCTGCCCAGTGAGGCTGATTTAAAAAAAAAAAAAAGCCTCTTTAGAGCTATTAGCCTATAGGTAAAGAGCCCCTGAATGAATGTTCTACCTGATGTCTGAGGAAGCATGACTGTACATGGTAGTAAGAGTTGGACTTTTGGTCTATGTAGAATCCCAAGGCTGTTCTCAGTAGAAGATGTCATTTCTGAAAAGGCTTTGCTTCACGTTAAAAGTCAAACCGTGCCCACAACTTGACCTCATTATTCTGTTAGTATTGTTCATTGATTTGTGTCCCCCCAAAGATATGTTAAAGTCCTAACCCCCAGGACCTCAGAATGGGACCTTATTTGGAAATAGAGTTGTAGTAGTAGTTGTAGATGGAATCAAGTTAAGATGAGGTCATAGTGGGGTAGGGTGAGCCCTTAATCCAATTTGACTGGTGTCCTCATAAGAGGAGAAGAGACCCAGAGAGATACATAGGGACATGCCATGTGATGACAGAGGCAGAGATTGTGTGATGCAGATTTAAACCAAGGAACACCCAGGATTGGTGGCTACCACCAGAAGCTAGGAAGAGTCAAGGAAGGATTCTACCCAGAGTCTCAGAGGGAGTATGGCCCTGCTGACACTTTGATTTTAGACTTCTAGCCTCTGGAACTAAGAAAGAATCAATTTCTATTGTTTTAAGCCACCCAGTTTGTGATAATTTGTCAGAGCAGCCCTTGAAAACAAATACAGTTAGCAAGTATAAAAGAATACCACTGCTCCAGGGACAAGCTTCCAGTCAAGAATAAACCCTCACAAGAGGGGTTACTGTAAATATTCCACTCAGGCCGAAACCTCTGGCTACGTGACAGAAGAACTGACAAGCTATAAAGAGTGGTGAAAATCTTGGTGTCATTCCATGGATTCTAGATGATCTTTGCTCTTGGAGAGATTTAAGCTAGCTTGGTCCATAATTCCCAAAGTTTGAACTGGAAATCAAAATTTATGTCTTAATGTGGGTGGTTTGTTACAAATCAAATCCAGATTTTAGTCGAGGTAGTGTTTTTATAGAGATAATAAATAGCAACAACCACAAAATATGTAAAGAGGACATCAACGTTTTTCGGAGGGTGCATGGCCTTTTTATTTGCCTTTCATTTTCCATCAACAGACTTTATTTTCAAAGCAGTTTTAAGTTTGCAGAAAAATTGAGCAGAAAGTACAGAGAGTTCCCATATACCCACTCTGTCCACTCCCCTACTCACCACCCTGCACACACTTTCCCTTATTGTTAACATCTTGCGTTAGTGTGATACATGTTGCAGTTGATAAGCGAATATCAATACATTATTATTAACTAAAGTCCATAGTTTACATTAGGGTTCACTCTGTGTTGTACGGTTCTATGAGTTTTGACAAATGGATAATGTCATTTATCTACCATTAAGGTATCATGTGGGATGATTTTTCACTGCCCTATGAATACCCTGTGCTTCACCTATTCATCCTTACCTCCCCCAGAACCCTTGGCGACTTCTGATCTTTTTACTGTCTCCATACTTTTTCCTTTTCCAGACTGTAATTTAGTTGGAATCACACAGTATGTAGCCTTTTCAGATTTGGCTTCTTTCACTTAGCAATATGTGTTTAAGGTTCCTCAATGTTTTTAGTTTGCTAAGTCATTACTTCTTAGAATGAATAATATTCTATTATTTGGATGTACCACAATTGGCTAATCCATTTACCTATCAAAGGACATCTTAATTACTTCCAAGTTTTGGCAGTTATAAATGAAACTGCCATAAACATTCATGTGCAGGTTTTGGCGTGGATGTAATTTTTCAATTCACTGGGGGTAAATACCAAGAAGTGTGATTGCTGGATCATATGGTAAGAGTGTGTCTAGTTTTATAAGAAACTGCAAACTGTCTTCCAAAGTGGCTGTACCATTTTGCATTCCCACCAGCAATGAATGAGAGTTCCTGTTGCTCCACATTCTTATTAGCATTTGGTGTTACCAGTGCTTTGGATTTTATCCACTTTAAAGGTGTGTAGTGGTATCTCATTGTTCTTTCAGGAAGCAAACCTTTCAGGAATAAATAGTTTAAGATGAAAGCTAGAGGACTTCCCTGGTGGAGCAGTGGTTAAGAATCCACCTGCCAATGCAGGGGACATGGGTTTGATCCCTGGTCCGGGAAGATTCCACATGCCGCAGAGCAACTAAGCCCGTGCGCCACAGCTACTGAGCCCGTGCTCTGGAACCCGTGAGTCACAACTACTGAGCCCATGCGCCACAACTACTGAGCCCACACTCTGCAACTACTGAAGCCCATGTGCTCTAGGGCCTGCGTGCTGCAACTACTGAAGCCTGTGCACCTAGAGCCTGTGCTCTGCAACAAGACGCTGCAATGAGAAGCCCATGCACCACAATGAAGAGTAGCCCCCACTCGCCTCAACTAGAGAAAGCCCGCGCACAGCAATGAAGACCCAACGCAGCCAAGGGGGAAAAAAAAGATTAAAGCTAGAAAATCCCCCCCCCAAAAAAAGCTAGAAAATCAACTCCTTTAAGATTCTAATGGAGACTTCTATAACTTAAGCCATTCCTTTGTAACTATATAAAACCTTCAGAATTCCATGGGTAAATGCACCTTTATTTAAAAATAAACCTTCGGTTTGAAAATAAATGCAGAAGTATGTTCCAAGTGAAGAAAGGATGGTTCCTGAATTGTTGCAGAGCTTGTGAGCATTTCAGAGGTCAAGTCATGACTCTGATACGTCTTTGCTAAGTCTGGGACTCGCATTTTATCTTTAGCCACCCTCTCCATAGACTTATACCGTCACAACTCCAAGAAGGATATTCCTTCCAGTCTCCTCTTTCCCTGTCTCTGTTCACTTTGTAACATCTCTGTCTCTATCGCTCTGCTTTCATCTCCCTTAGGGTCTTGGGTGTCCTGTCCCTCACTCTGTGATCCCCTACTCCCATGCCGAATTTCAATTCTGTCCACTCATCTGAACCTGAAAACATTATGCTAAGCCAAAGAAGGCAGACCTAAAAGGCCACATATCATATGATGCCATTTATATGAAATATCTAGGATGGGCAAATGCGCAGAGATGGAAAGTAGAGGAGAGATTACTAGGAGCTGAGGTGAGGTGGAAATGGGGAGTTATTGCTTATGGCTACAGAGTTTCTGTTTTGGGTCACCTAAGGTATGCTTTTTGTTTCTGAATTTATTGAATAGAATTTTTATGTTTCTTCTTCTAAATTTTAAAAAATCGGCTGAGAGGAACACTATTTAATTTTTTAAAAATTACATTGCTCTTTCCTTGTATGTGGCCTTTATTTCCTCCCGTAAATGCGTAGCCTTCTATCAGGGTCTACTGGGCCTTGGAGCTTGATTCTTCCCTTTGTAACTTCTCAGAAAGGAACATATGTAAAGAATAAAGCTCTCTAGGTTCTCTACTATGAACTAGCTAAGGTGCTTTCTGGAAACTCACAGAGATCCCCATCCTTGATTGCATCCCTAATATCTAATGACTGGTCAGAGTAAGCCTTGTAGTAAGTCAATAGACTAGGCCCACTTTCTAGTTTTCAAGGTCCAGTGGCTTCCAAAACTTCTCTCTGCCTTGGGATTCCAGATATTGTTTTCTGGCACCCAAATAGTAATTAGAATATTTCTCTCTATAGGTGTCTCCACAGGCGATACTTTATCTCTGTAAAGAAGACTGATAATTAATTCCCTGGTGTCAGACTTTGAATCTTTGGAAAAACTCCCTGTTTTATTAAATGGGATTGAAGAGTGTTTTGTAGTCTTGCCCACATGGGTTCCTATAGGGCCAAGGAAAGGCTGGTGCCTTGGTTAGTAACAGCTGAGGACAGAAGTGGTTAGGTTTTGCTTTGTGGGCATAAATTTTGTTCTTATTACTGCTCAGTTGAGGATTAGAAGAAGTTTCGAAAGGCACTTCCAGTTCTGAAATTCCATGCTTTGCATAAAAGTGAGCATACCTTGTTGCCCACCCTCAACTCACACATCAAAACCTTAATGCGTGGTCTACAACCTGGACCCAAACTTCCTCACCGTTTGCCCACACTAGGTACCCTGAAATCGGGGTCTTTTCCCTTCTTCCTTGCCTTGCTTTGCCTGCATACCCGCACCTTCTCAACACTTCCCACAGCTCTTCACCACCCAAGACTGCTCAGGGCAGTTTCAGCTTGTTGTCTCTGATATTCCTGTCTTAGCTTTCATCCTCTTTGAGCTTTCTACAACAGCTGACATTATTGATTTTCCTTCTCCTCCTTGAAACTCTTATTTTGAAAACCTCATGATATTGGCCTATTCTCTTCTCTCTTTATACTTTCAGATTCTGAAATAGTATCCCTCCAAGGGCTTTCATTATTGTTTCTGAGATGAAGACTCTCAAATCGGTATCTATAGTCCAGTCCTCTGACATTATATCTTACTTTCTGATACACATCTTCATCTAGATATCCCAGAGGTGCTTCAAATTCAGCATCATCTCACCTCTGTGCCCCACCCCCAACCTCTCTTCTTTTTTTTTTAACTATAGTTGATTTACAATATTGTGTTAGTTTCAGCTGTATAGCTTCAGATTCGTTTCCATTTTAGGTTATTACAAGATGTTGAATATAGTTCCCTGTGCTATACAATAGGTTCTTGTTGGTTATCTGTTTTACATATAGTAGTGTGTATATGTTAATCTCATACTTCTAATTTATCCCTCTCCCTCCCCTTTCCCCTTTGGTAACCATACGTTTGTCTTCTGTGTCTGTGAGTCTGTTTCTGTTTTGTAATTAAGTTGATATGTATTATTCTTTTTTAGATTCCACATATAAGTGATATCATACAATATTTTTCCTTCTCTGCCTGACTTACTTCACTTTGGATCCATCCATGTTGCTGCAAATGGCAATATTTCATTCTTTTTTGTGGCTGAGTAATATTCCACTGTATATATTTCCCACATCTTCTTATCTATTCATCTGTTGATAGACACTTAGGTTGCTTCCATGTCTTGATTATTGTGAATAGTGCTGCTATGAACATTAGGGTGAATGTATCTTTTTGAATTAAAGTTTTTCACCTTTTCCAGATATATGTCCAGGAGTGGGATTGATGGATCATATGGTAACTCTATTTTTCATTTTTAAAGGAATCTCCAGACTCTTTTCTATAATGGCTGCACCAATTTACATTCCTACCAACAGCATAGTGGAGTTTCTCTGCCCTGAACTCCAGTCCTTTATTTCTTGCTCCCCGATTTACATCTCCATTCACAGTCCCTGTCACTAAGAAACACCATGCCCCCATCCTGAACTGATGACCTCAGGACTTATTAAACATGAAAGAGAAATAAACTTCTCTTATTTGGGGATTCACGATTGCTCATAACTAAACCTAATCCCAATAATACAGTATTATTCAGCCTTCTCTGCCTTGTCTTAAAGATAAGATCCTCCTAAATCCCTGTTTGAGCTTTAAGAATGTGTTTTTCAATGTGTGATATGAAATGAGTTGAGTCCAAGGTATTCTCTTGTTAGCCAGGCAAAGGACAATTCTTGGATGGACCCCTCTAAACCAAGATTGCCAATACTTGTGTGCTTGCTTCCATCTGGCTTCCAGTTTTAAACACAAAAGATTATTTCTGGGGTCCAAGAAAAGCACTACTTTTGATCATAACTGGAGAATATGGTAGAGGTGGATTATTTCATTTCACTCATTTCCATTCATGTATTAGTCTCAGGGAGAAGCACTAGAGTATGATGATTAAGAACATGGACTCTGAAGCCCTATTACTTGAGTTTAAATCCCAGCCCTATTACTTCCTAGCTTTGTGACTTTAGGCAAGCTATTTAACCTCTCCACACTTTCATTTCCTCACCTCTCAAACAGTGATGATAATAGTGCACACCTTATAGGATTGTTGTGAGGATTAAATGAATTAATATACACAGAGCACACACGTAGGCACACAGAGCAATGTCTGACACATTTAAGGGCTTACTATAAGTGAACGTTATAATGCTTGACTTTATCACCCACTAGGGATATAATGGTGAATAAAATTGATAATTCCCCGCCTTCATGGATCTTACAGTCTAATACAGAGGGTAGGCATTAAAAACTTAAGTAATTTTTAATTTAGAGTTACGATTAATGCTACAAAGGGGCTGATTAGCATGCTTAAGAGAGAAGGCTCTTCTAGTCCAAGTATTCAGGCAAGACACCTCCGCTGCAGCATGGAGAATGAGTAAATTAGCCTGGGGAAGAGGGCTAAGAGAAAGAGAAGGAGGCTGAGAGAAGCCAGGATGCTTGGCTGGTCTCTGATAGGTCTAGGGTGCTCAGCCTGCTAGTCCACATTCCTGGTAGGAATTGAGGCCGCCTACAGGGAAGGACTGCATATGCTTCCCTGGTCCTTGAGGACCAGGGAAAAGAGAATTCCAATGGCTTGCCCTATGGAAACAAATCCTCTAATCCCCTGGGAAATTGCAAGGCAGAGGGACACAACCCTGGGGCGGGAGGGTGTGGGGGTGTGGGGGGGAGGTGACTGCTGGAGGCTACATTTTGTCAAGGTAGATTAAAGCATCCATGAAGATATTCTGCAAGGAAAAGTCAAGGCAAGGAATCACACAAAAGTGGCCAAATTGCTTTTGCAGCTGAATTTTAAAAGAAGGCCTTTGAACACTTAAGAAATCATATTTGCTGTACATATGTGAAGAGTTGAGTCAAGAGACCTCAAATGCTCAAATGTATTCCTGGCATGCACAACCTTAAATTAGAGGGGCTAAATAAAGCTGTGGCCTGCCCTTTCTGAAAGTTTGCCAACCACTGATATAGATCATGTGGGACATGGGGCCTCATCTGGGCTGATCTTAGGACAGACGTTGGAACTTGCTTTCTTGCTGAAATGTCTGACATCAGCCCTAATTTTTAGTCATGTATCCCTCTCCCCAAGACATCAAGTACTCAGGGCCCTCAGGGAGGGTACGTTTAGTCCCCAGGAGGCTAAAGGGCTCCTTGTTTAGAGAACAAATGATTCCGGGTCCCAAGCAGCCTTCCCCAAGTTGTTTTTTCCTTTCTGCATAGATCCATCATCTTCATGGCTTTTAGAGATGCCCTTTGACTTTTGAGCAACATGTGAAGCTTTCTTTTAGTCCAGCATCAGCGAACATTCCAGACCTCCCAGGCAGCTCCGAGTCATGCTCCACATCACCTTGTTTGGAAACATCACCATCTGGTGGATTTCACTGTATCTGCTCTCAAAGACCTGGCTGTGTTTTGACAATTGAGGGCATCCATGACTTGCTGGATGTTTCAGCCAGCTACACTGGCTCTGAGACTGGTATTTGAGGAAGCCAGAGTTGAGGGGCAAATAAGGAAGAATGTTCTACGCTTCATGCTTCTAAGCTGAAATCTTGGCACACTGTCAGCTCTCTCTCTACGGCTTGATTGGCTTTTCTCAGCAGCACAATGTGCCCCCAGTGGCCCTTCTCTTAAAGAGTTTCATTGCACCTCCTTGAACCTGGATTGTCTTCGCAGGGATCACAGGAAATTTTCAAGGAGTGGAAAGGATCTGATAAATGGCTGCTTCCTTTGTAGCTGTATGAAATTCAATCCCTGGAATCTGACAGGAGGCAAGACTGCCTTCCTTCAAATGCAGGCCCATGCTGGCATGGTGAAGCCCAGGGACCTTGGGTCAGGTGGCCCCCAGGAAGCTCAGCCGAGACACATGCTGTGGGATCCACACTGCTCTTCCTCTTTCTTAGCCGAAAAGCATTAGTGAAGTCTCTTGAACACTGTCTTTCATTAGTATGAGTGTAGGGAGCAGAAACACAAGCATGTTCACTAAAAGACAGTATCTGCTCAAGTAAAAAATGTCTGGACTTTGGAGTTAAACAGACTTAGATTCAAATTCCAGCTCTTCCACATACGGATTGTGTGGATGAAGCACAGAAACAGCAGCAAGGAACTCAATCTCCCTGAGTTTTAGTCTCTTTATCTGAGAAATGGGATAATCATAGCATCTACTTTATGCAGTTCCAATGAAAATGAAATGAAAGAGCAATGTTGCTGTCATTAACCCTCACTTGATAATTTTAAAATACAATATTTTAATTTACTTGGGGTTTTCTTGCAGTTTTGACAACAAAAGAGTTCAAATCTCTTTCTTGCTCTCTAAGCCAGAGGCCTTTACTCAGAACTGATTTATACTGAGAATGATGTTCTCTGATAAAAGCATCTATTTAGTTTCCAACAAGTTTTTTTTTTAACCCAAAGAACTGTGTTTAAATTACAGATCTACTTTAGATCTAATTATCTGATTTGTTTAGCATGGTCTTTCTCAAACTTCATTTTCGTCTAGGCAGCAGGGTCCTTTTTTTTCAAATGAATTCTCACTTGGAACCCTGATGTATTGAATAAATAAAAGCAAATATGCCCGGGGTGGAGCTGCAGCTAGAGCTGGGGGAAGAAAAGCAAGTTTCTCTTTGGTTTCCACTTGAATGCAAGCTCTAGAGCAGCAGGTATTTTGCCTGTTATGTTCACTGCTATATCTCCAATGTCTAAAATAAATAATGCCTTACATTAACAGGGCTCAACAGAGATTTTTGAATGAATGATGGAGGAATAGCATATGAAGAAGCCTGGCACATAATAGGCACCCAAGAAAATCTTAGTGCCTCTTACGTAACTAAAGCCCTGCAGGAAGCTGAGCTCACACGTGGGAGAAGACTTATGTCCTCCCTTCTCACCCACCCATCTTCTTACCCCTCTTGCTATTCTCTTAGACCAGTTAGGTGTGTAATGGGAGACTGGCTATGCCAAGAGCAAAAAAGCCACCAGACGGAGTGCCTTTGGCCTCGTCATTTCTTTCTCACCTTCCCCAAAACTGGGCATGTGACAGAGCTTGCAAAAATCAGACTGAGCACCTGGTTAAGCCAGAATATTCACCAAACACCCTCTTCAGTAACAGTGCATCACTAAGAACAGACACAACACATTTGGCTCTGTAGCCAACAAGTCAAATTTGAGATTTGGACAAATAAATTTGACAGGCAGCCTGATGGAAAAAGAACAAATTCAAACTTCGGAGTCAATAGGCCCCAAGTTCCAGGTTTGCCAGCTACTGCTAGGGTGATCTTTGGGTAAGACCTCTTTGATACTCAATTTTTTTGCCTACAAAATGATCTTCCTTCCTTTTCTGATAAAAATAGTGCCCACATCATAGGTTTATGTGGAAATTAAATGAGCTGATTAGCTAATTGATTAACGAAGTGCCTAGCTCATAATGAACACTCGACAAAAGCTCATTTTCCCAGAAGTCTCAGAAGAATCCTGTCAAGATAAACTGTTTTATATAGATCTTCCCAAAGCGAAGATCAAAGATGTATACTACAGAAATTCAAAGACTCGCTCAGGGGTGAATGTTAGGATATAATGGAGGCATGTTTTAAGTGGTGAAATCCTGATGCTCGTATGGGGAGGAAAACCAGGATTCCTGAGTTCCCTGAGTGAGAGGTAGGCAAAAAGTGGGAGGCAATATGTGTAGTGGTCAAGAGTTGGACACCGAAGTCATGAATATGTGACCTGAGTTAAAATTCCGGCACTGGCATTTGATGATACCTATTTTTTATGGACCTCCATTTCCTCATCTGTAATATGGGGATGATAGTAAGAATTCCTGCTTCAGGGGGCTGTTTTGAGGATAAAATGTGATAACATATTCAAACTTTTTGAATATGGTAAGAGCTCTACATATAGTAATTATAATTATTAGTATTCTTGGGATTAACATACCTGGAAAGAAATACTGGACTAGAAAGAGTGGCAGTTTCCTCAACTCTAAACAGGGGCAAAGACTCATTTCTAGAGAGGTGGTTCTGCATGGATCCTGAGTGTCAGTCTTATATAGAGCTCATTCTTGAAAAGGAAAGTAGAAAGATGGTCATGGGAGGGCCCTTTACCTAGCAAAAGTTGTCACTTTCACTTTCTTGAGTTATCTTGACAACTTGTGAAGTAAGCAACCTGAGTGTCTTAAGCTGGTTCGCCACAAGCAGACACTGAGATAGTTTCATGTGCACATGGTTTATTAAGTAATTACTCCTGGAAGAACTGGAAAGAGTGGGGCAAGTAGGATACAGAAGGATAAGAAGCAAAAAAAAGGTGCAATTTTGGGCTAAGTCCCAACCTTAGTTTTATCCTTCAGGGAGGCTCTAACATGTAAATTATACATCAGAGCTGAGCTTTTATACTTCTGCATCAGCCATTGGTTAACTGCTGCCCTGGAGAGATTTAAATTTCACAGGATTTTCTGATTTGTCTGCACTTTTAGGAAAAGTGGCTCCAGTCTCCCAGGGACAGTCTTCGTAAAAACTTTCGCAAGTGCTGGACTTTAAAAGCAAAATACATAGATGCTGGGAAGATGGGCACACAAAAATAGTAAAAGGTATTTGAGGGGATCTGGGCAAAGCACAGACACATTGACAAGGTTTGCTACCCAGGGGGTATTATCCCTATTTTATAGGTGAGGAAACAGGCTTAGATAACAACCTACCAAAATCACCCAGTTGGCAAATTATGGTACCAGGACTACTACTATAATTTTTAAAGATAGTTACCAAGATGTTGATGGTGAATATCTCAGGTTTGTTGAATAAATTCAGGTGACTCTAATTCCTTCTTTGTGTGTTTATGTTGCTAAACTTTAAAAAATGAACACTTATTTTTATATGATCATAAAAAATTATTTTCATGGGAGACACAGAAAAAGAATAAGTCAATACACCTAAGAAAGGTCCTTTAGGCTCTGACATTCTATTAAATCCATTGTAAAAAGTTGATTACCTTTCAAGACTATTGGCACTTTTATAAGGGACCCCTGAATAAGAAAAATACAAAACAACTAGAAAGCAATTAATAAGATGGCATTAGTGAGTCCTTACCTATCAAAAATTACTCTAAATGTAAATGAGCTAAATTCTTCACTCAAAAGACGTAGAGTGGCTGAATGGACCAAAAAAAAACCAAGAACCAACAATATGCTCCCTATAGAAGACTCACTTCAGCTATAAGGACACATATAGACTCAAAGCAAAGGGATTGGAGAAAGATATTCCATGCAAATGGAAACCAAAGGAGAACAGGGATGGCTATATTCATATCAGACAAAATAGACTTTAAGAAAAAAACTATAACAAGAGACAAAGAAGGTCACTCTATAATTACAAAGGGGTCAATTCATCAAGAGGACCTAACAGTCATAAATAGATATGTACTCAACCTCAGAGCACCTAAATATTGGGTTGGCCAAAAAGTTCTTTTGGGTTTTTCTGTAACCTTTTTTTTTCTTTTAAAGAGACAGCCTTTATTTTTAAGGGTTTTTTACATTGAAGAATTCAAAAAGTGGTAGGTTTTGGAACTTATTGACCTGTATTTAAAAGGAACTGCTGACAAAGATTCACCAGAAATAATCTGAACAAGCGGGAAAATACAATTAATACTACTGAAGCCTACTAAAGTAATGCCAGGACATATGGTTTATACGACATAATGACCTCTAAATGCTGTCACTGATATGAAACTGCTTCTTTTCTAAACACGCAGTGGTATAATTAACAGTATTCAATCACTTCTGTTCTTTCTTGACTATATAAAAATTAAAATCTCAGTTAAAAAACTAATATATTCATCTCTTTAAATGTTTCTTACAGATACAATTTCAATATTTTCATTCAATAGTGTTGTGGTTTAAGAGATTTTTCATTCACAAGTGAAATAACAATCCACCCAAAGGGAACTGATAGTCTATAGACTCACAGTGCAAATAAAGAGTTCAGGAATGCAGCAACTGACCTTTCTAAAATGCAAAACAGATGCAATTCCTCGAAGATACATGCAATAAGCTCTACTAAGCAGCTGGCCACAGAACTAGAACATTTGATAATTTTACTGGTGACTTCAATGGGACTCCAGATGTTTCCAAACTTGAACTCTCATCTTAGGCTTTGTATTTTGCCTTTCTAGTTTTACTAATGACACAAACATGATTCAAATCCCTGAAGTATTCATTATAGTCAAAGGCATATCCTATAACAAACTTGTCTGGAATTTCAAATCCAGCAAAGTCTGGTCTATAACCAATGCTTCGAGGGGTCCTTTTCACCAGCAAGCTTGCAACCTTGACCATCTTTGGATTATGCTGCTTGACCAAGGAAAGCAAGGTCTGCATTGTTTTGTCAGTGTCAATTGTATCTTCAACAATCAAGAAATTCTTTCCAGTTAAAGTTGAGAGACTATCTCCAACAATTACTTTTATGTCACCTGTTGACTGCTTATTACAGTAGATTTTCAGTCTGATAAAATCTACAGTCATGGGAATAGATCTATCACTATTTCTGTTCGGTGCTTTGATGTAATCCAGCAGGTCAGCAAAGAATTTATAGCCCCACTTGAGCACACAGAGGCCCGTGATGTGATGGCCTCCCATCTCCTTCATCACATCTCAACCCAGCCATTCGGTCCACGATGCTGGAGCTGTGGGTCACCATAATGGAGCTGGCTGGCGTGTGGGCTGAGGGCAGTCTGGGATGAGCTTTTTCTGTAACATCTTATGGAAAAACCCAAACGAAATTTTTGGCTAATCTAATATATTAAGCAAACACTAACTGATCTGAATGGAGAAATAGACAACAGTACAATAATAGTAGGGGACTTCAATAACCCCACTTTCAATAATAGATAGATCACCCAGACATAAAAGAAGGAAATGCTGGACTTGAATTATACTTTAGAGCAAATGGGCCTAACAGACGTATATAGAACATTCCATTCAACAGCAGCAGAATATATATTCCTCTCAAGTTCCACATGGAATATTCTCCAGGAAAGATCACATCACAAAACAATTCTTAGCCAATTTAAGAAGACTGAAGTCATACCAAGTAACTTTTCTGACCACAAAGGTATGAAACTAGGAATCAATAACAGAAGGAAAACTGGAAAATTCACACAAACATGTGGAAATTAAACAACACACTCCTGAACAACCAATGGGTCAAGGAGGAAATCAAAAGGAACATTTAAAAATATCTTGAAAACAAACAAAAATTGAAACATTACATACCAAAACTTATAGGATGCTGCAAAAGCACTTATAAGAGGGAAGCTTTAGCAATAGGTACTTACATTAAGAAAAAAGAAAGATCTCAAATAAATAACCTAACTTTACACCTCAAAGAACTAGAAAAAGAAGAATTAACTAAGCCCAAATTTAGTAGAAGAAAGGAAATAAAGATCAGAGCAGAAATAATGAAATAGAGACCAAAAAAAAAAAATAGAAAAGATCAATGAAACTAAGAGCTGTTTTTTAATTTTAAGACAACAAAAACTGACTAAATTTAAAGAGAAGACTCAAACAAATAAAATCAGAAATGAAAAGGAAATATTACAACTGATACCACAGAAATTAGAAAAACCATTAGAGATTACTATGTGCCCATCAACAGATGAATATATAAAGAAGATGCAATATATATATATATATATATATATACAATGGAATATTACTCAGCCATAAAAAAGAATGAAATTCTGCCATTTGCAGCAATGCGGATAAACCTAGAGAATATCATGCTTAGTGAAATAAGTCAAACAAATACTGTATAATAACACTTATATGTGGAACCTAAAAAATAATGTATATGCAAAACATAGAGTCACAGATATAGAGAACAAACTAGTGGTTACCAAAGGGGAGAGGAACAAACTAGGGGTAAGGGATTAACAGATACAAACTACTATGAATAAAATAGATAAGCAGCAAGGATACGTTTTAGAACACAGGGAATTTTTAGCTATTACCTTGTAACAATTTATAATATAATATAATCTGCAAAAATATTGAATAATTTTGCATGAGATTGTTCAATTTGAAGAAATTGAAGAGGACACAAATAAAAGGAAATATATCTAATGTTCATGTATTAGAAGAATTAATATTGTTAAAATGTCCATACTACTGAAAGCCATCTATAGATTCAATGCAATTCCTATCAAAATTCCAATGGCATTTTCCACTGAAATAGAGAAAAAATACTAAAATTTTTATGGAACTACAAAAGACCCTGAAGAACCAAAGTAATCCTGAAAAGAACAAAGTGAGAGGCATCATGCTTCTTGATTTCAAACTATGTTATTACAAACGTATAGTAATCAAAACAGTGTGGTACTGGCATAAAAATAGACAAAAGACCAATGGAACAGAATCAAGAACCCAGAAATAACCCCTTGCTTATACAGCCAACTAATACTGACAAGGGAGTCAATGATACTCAATGGCGAAAAGATAATCTCTTCAATAATTGGTATGGGGAAAACTGGATAATCACATGCAGAAGAATAAAATGGACCCTATCTCACATCACTCACAAAACATTAACTTGAAATGGATTTAAAGAATTAAACATAAGATCTAAAGCTATAATACTTCTAGAAGAAAACATAGAGGAAAAGCCCCTTGACAGTGGTCTTGGCAATGATTTTGGGGGCTATGACACTGAAAGCACAAGCAACAAAAGCCAAAGTAAACAAGTGGGACTAAATCAAACCAAAAATCTTCTGCACAGCAAAAGAAATAATTAAAAAAATGAAAAGGAAGCCTATGGAATGTAAGAAAATATTTGCAAATCATATATCTGATAAGGAGTTAATATCCAAAACATAGAAGGAACTCATAAAACTCAAAAACAAACACACAAAAAATATGATTAAAAAATGAGCAGAGGGAGGGCTTCCCTGGTGGTGCAGTGGTTGAGAATCTGCCTGCTAATGCAGGGGACACGGGTTTGAGCCCTGGTCTGGGAAGATCCCACATGCCACAGAGCAACTAGGCCCGTGAGCCACAACTACTGAGCCTGCGCGTCTGGAGCCTGTGCTTCGCAACAAGAGAGGCCGCGATAGTGAGAGGCCCGCACACCGTGATGAAGAGTGGCCCCCGCTTGCTACAACTAGAGAAAGCCCTCACACAGAAACGAAGACCCAACACAGCAAAAATAAATAAATAAATTAATAAAATCCTACCCCCAACATCTTCTTAAAAAAAAAATGAGCAGAGGAACTGAGTAGACACATTTCCAAAGAAGATACACAAGTGGCCAACAGGTACGTGAAAAGATGTCCAATATCATTAGTCATCAGGGAAATGCAAATCAAAACCACAATGAGATGTTACCTCACACCTGTTAGAATGGCTATTATAAAAAAGACAGATAAATTTTGGCAAGGATGTGGAGAAAGGGGAACCCTGGTGTACTATTGGTGGAAATGTAAACTGGTGCAGCCACTATGGAGAACAGTGTGAAGTTTCCTCAAACAATTAAAAATAGAACTACCAAAAAAAAAAAAAATAGAACTACCATATGATCCAGTAATCTCACTTCTGGGTACATATCCAAAATAAATGAAATCAAGTCTTCAAAGAGATATTGCACTCCCATGTTCGTTGCCATGTTATTCACAATAACCAAGATATAGAAACCACCTTAGTGTCAGTCTACAGATAAATGGATATAGAAAATGAAGCATATATACACAAGGGAATATTACTGAGCCATGAGAAAGAAGGAAATCCTGCCATTTGTAACAATATGGATGGACCTTGAGGGCATTAAGTTAAGTGAAATAAGTCAGACAGAGAAAGACAAATACTGTATGATATCATTTATATGTAGCATCTATAAAACCCAAACTCACAGAAACAAAGTAGAATGGTGGTTGTAAGTGGCTGGGGGCGGGGGTGGGAATGGGGAGATGTCAGCCAAAGTGTACAAACTTCCACTTATAACATGAATAAGTCCTGGGGATCTAAAGTATAGCATGGTGACTATAGTTAACAATACTGTATTATATGATTGAAAGCTGCTAAGAGAGTAGATCTTAAATGTTCTCATCACAAAAAAGAAATGATAATTACATGAGGTAATGGAGGTGATAACTAACCCTACTGAGGTAAACATTTTACAATGTATAAGTGTATCAAATCATCGCATGTACACGTTAAACTTACACAATGTTTTATGTCAATTATATCTCAATAAAGCTGGAAAAAATAAGGAACTTTTGAAAAAGAATAGTCCTTAACCCCAAAGAAATAAGATACTAATGATGAAATGCCAGGAACTGGGGCCCTAATTTTGGTCAGAATTCTTAACTCTTACCCTTAAAGTCATATCACAGTTCATCCTTTGGATCTTAGGAAAAAACAGTGATGTGGTGCTTTTTATTTTTATTTCTGATTTAGGTTTATTTTTAAATGGTAAGGGTAAAAGCTATCTAGTATACTCTTCCATTTACATCCTAGCTCACCAACCCTGGGATCCATTGCCCAATCTCCTTTTGCTCCTATTCTGGCCTCCTGCTCAGCGTTCCCTCTCCACCTCCTTATGTGTGGAGGGACTAAAGTGAAGACAGACTGGCCAGGCTAATTCTTCCAGGGGTGAGCCCAACTTTGGATTTTTACTTTAAAGTAGAATATGAAAATTTCCTTTAAGACAGTTTCCTGTTTTGGATCACAGTCAATTAGTAACATTTTGCCAGTAATAACTGAAGGACTGAAGTCTAGGTGGAAAAAGAGAGAGGAAAAGAGAGAACTCATTTACTGTTTTAAACTTCAGCAAACAGTGAATTATTTATATTTATTTCCTTGATACTCACCCATTCAGCAAACGTTTATTTTGTGCCTACTGTGTGCCAGGCCCTGAATTTTATGATTTCATATATCTAGATCGTTTCTTTCTCACAACAACTCTATGAATTAGAATTGTCACCTTACTTTATAAGTTAGGAAACTGAGGCACAGGGAGCTGAAGTGACCTGTCTCAGGTCACATTGCTGGTAAGATTTTAAATAGATTCTTTGGTCACCAGAGTTACAGCTTTTTCCACCAGCCTTGCAGCTGACTCTCCACTTGGAGTTGTTGTGGAGACTGTGCTGTGAGCTGTCAAAATATTAGCAAAGGTATGCTCTCTTGTACATCAGATGACAGTATTTCGTTGGTCTAATTTTACCAGCCTATTTATTTAGTGACATAGGATAAGTTGGTTCAATATAGATCAAGAGTGGTGTTTTGGGATTCTTACCCAATCAGGTTTAAATGTACTTTTGAAAATGTGTCCTTCAAAAGCCAGGAAACCCTGGAAGCATTCCTGCTAATGTCAGGAGAAAGGAAATGATGCTCATTATTGGCACTATTATTTAATGTTTCATTGGATGTATTAGCTAGCACACTCTTGCTGAAAGTGAAAATTGGTATAACATTTTCAAAGGGCAACTTGATAGTATCTATTAAAAGATAAATTTTCAGACCTAGTGATCCACCATTTCAAGTGCTAGAAATTTATCCTAGAGAGACGTCACCACAAATGTGCAAAGATTTATGTACAAGGATGTTTATTGCAGTATTGTTCATAAGGGAAAACAACCCAAATGTCTATTAATAAAGGAACTGAGAAAATATATAATAGTGCATAAAATACTAGATAGATCTAATGTACTAATCTGGAAAAATGTCCATGTTGTACAGATCAGTGAAGAAAGAAAGTTTAAAAATAGTATGGGACTTCCCTGGTGGTGTAGTCGTTAAGAATCCACCTGCCAATGCAGGGGACATGGGTTTGCACCCTGGTCCGGGAAGATCCCGCATGCCGCAGAACAACTAAGCCCGTGCGCCACAACTACTGAGCCTGCGCTCTAGAGCCTGCGAGCCACAACTACTGAGCCCGCATGCCACAACTACTGAAACCTACACGCCTAGAGCCCATGCTCTGCAACAAGAGAAGCCACCATAATGAGAAGCCCACGCACCACAACGAAGAGTAGCCCCTGCTCACCGCAGCTAGAGAAAGCCCGCATGCAGCAACAAAGACCCAATGCAGCCAAAAATAAATAAATTAATAAATTAATAAAAAAAATACCACAGACTAAATGGCATAAACAACAGAATTTATTTCTCACCATTCTGGAGGCTAGAAATCCAGGATCGAGGTGTTGGCAGGTTTGGTTTCTTCTGAGGCCTCTCTCCTAGGCTTGCAGATGGCTGCCCTCTCACTGTGCCCTCTCATGAACTTTCCTCTGTTTGTGTGCATCCCTGATCTCTCTCGTGTATAAAAATTTTCTTTTCTTATAAGAACACCAGTCAGATTGGATTAGGGCCCATCCTAAAGGTCTCATTTGAACTTACTTATTTCTTTAAAGGCCCTATCTCCAAATACAGTCACATTCTGAGGTACTGAGGGTTAGGGC
This sequence comes from Lagenorhynchus albirostris, assembly GCF_949774975.1. Classification (NCBI taxonomy): domain Eukaryota; kingdom Metazoa; phylum Chordata; class Mammalia; order Artiodactyla; family Delphinidae; genus Lagenorhynchus; species Lagenorhynchus albirostris. The sequence continues at coordinate 18,374,090 of NC_083116.1, forward strand.
TTCAATATATGAATTTGGGAGGAACACAGTTCATCTCATAACAGTTTTTGATCTCGTTTATGAATGTATGGGAGTTTAATGTACTAAACTCTTTGGTTTTGTGTATGTTTGAAAATTTATATTAAATACAACATTGTAGAAGAGGACATAAAAGTAGACCTGAACAAATTGACATACATGCCCCATGAATAAGAAGACTCTTCAATAAGTGGTGCTGGGAAAACTGGACAGCTACATGTAAAAGTATGAGATTAGATCACTCCCTAACATCATACACAAAAAAAAGCTCAAAATGGAATAAAAACCTAAATGTAAGGCCAGACACTATCAAACTCTGAGAGGAAAACATAGGCAGAACACTCTATGACATAAATCACAGCAAGATCCTTTTTGACCCACCTCCAAGAGAAATGGAAATAAAAACAAAAATAAACAAATGAGACCTAATGAAACTTAAAAGCTTTTGCACAGCAAAGGAAACCATAAACAAGACGAAGACAACCCTCAGAATGGGAGAAAATATTTGCAAATGAAGCAACTGACAAAGGATTAATCTCCAAACTTTACAAGCAGCTCATGCAGCTCAATAACAAAAAACCAAACAACACAATCCAAAAATGGGCAGAAGACCTAAATAAACATTTCTCCAAAGAAGATATACAGACTGCCAACAAACACATGAAAGAATGCTCAACATCATTAATCATTAGAGAAATGCAAATCAAGACTACAATGAGATATCATCTCACACTGGTCATAATGGCCATCATCAAAAAATCTAGAAACAATAAATGCTGGAGAGGGTGTGGAGAAAAGGGAACACTCTTGCACTGCTGGTGGGAATGTGAATTGGTTCAGCCACTATGGAGAACAGTATGGAGGTTCCTTAAAAAGCTACAAATAGAAGTACCATATGACCCAGCAATCCCACTACTGGGCATATACCCTGAGAAAACCATAATTCAAAAAGGGTCGTGTGGGCTTCCCTGGTGGTGCAGTGGTTGAGAGTCCGCCTGCCGATGCAGGGGACACGGGTTCGTGCCCCGTTCCGGGAAGATCCCACATGCCGCGGAGCGGCTGGGCTCGTGAGCCATGGCCGCTGAGCCTGCACGTCCGGAGCCTGTGCTCCGCAATGGGGGAGGCCACAACAGTGAGAGGCCCGCGTACCGCAAAAAAAAAAAAAAAAAAAAAGGGTCATGTACCAAAATGTTCATTGCAGCTCTATTACAATAGCCCGGAGATGGAAACAACCTAAGTGCCCATCATCAGATGAATGGATAAAGAAGATGTGGCACATATACACAATGGAATATTACTCAGCCATAAAAAGAAATGAAATTGAGCTATTTGTAATGAGGTGGATAGACCTAGAGTCTGTCATACAGAGTGAAGTAAGTCAGAAAGAGAAAGACAAATACCGTATGCTAACACATATATGTGGAATTTAAGAAAAAAATGTCATGAAGAACCTAGGGATAAGACAGGAATAAAGACACAGACCTACTGGAGAACGGACTTGAGGATATGGGGAGGGGGAAGGGTGAGCTGTGACAAAGCGAGAGAGAGGCATGGACATATATACACTACCAAACGTAAGGTTGATAGCTAGTGGGAAGCAGCCGCATAGCACAGGGAGATCAGCTTGGTGCTTTGTGACCACCTGGAGGGGTGGGATAGGGAGGGTGGGAGGGAGGGGGATGCAAGAGGGAAGAGATATGGGAACATATGTATATGTATAACTGATTCACTTTGTTATAAAGCAGAAACTAACACACCATTGTAAAGCAATTATAGCCCAATAAAGATGTTTAAAAAAAAAAGACTCACCATCAGAAAGATATGTTTTCCATAAATAAATTTATAATTTTTAACACATCTTTATAAATATACCTGATTCTTTGCCTGAAACTGTACAAGCTTATATAGAAAAATAAGTAAACAAGAATAGCAGGGAAAACTCTGTAAATATAGAGCAGTGTGGAGTAGAGCAGCCTTATTGGATATTAAAACATACTCTAGAGCCTCAAAACTTAAAACAATGTGAAACTAGTACATGGAAGGAAACAAAAATCCAAAAACAGGCCCAAATGCATGTGGCAATTTAATATATGATAAAGGCATCTTCTCAAATCGATGGGGGTAAAAATGAACTTTCTAATCAATGACATCAGGACAACTGAGTAGCTATTTGGAAAAAGGTTAAATTTGATCCATACTTCATACCATATATCAAGATAAAATCTAAATAGATCAAAGATTTAAATTTAAAAAAATTAAGCCATAAAAGTACTAATGGTAAACCTTGAAGTGAAGCAGGCCTTTCTAATTATGACACAAATCCAGAGGCCATTTAAACACTGATTGACAATTTTCACTTCACCAAAATAAATAATTTCTTATGGCAAATAACACATACACATACACCATAAGCAAAGACAAAGGATAAATGGGGAAAATATTTGTAATTCATATCACAAAGGGATAATTTTCCTAGTTTTTAAAGAGTTTCTAGAAATTGAGGAAAAGGGACAATAACCAGTATTTTTTTCAAAAAGTGTGTGGAGCTACATGGAAAGATAGTTTATTAAAAAAAAAAATACCCTAAAACATCTGAAAAGATACTCAACTTCTCTCATAATATGAAAAGTTCAAATTTAAAACTACACTGAAATTCTTTTTCTCACTTATCAATTTGTCTAAAATCAAAAAGTTTGACACCGTACTCTGTTGGTGAGCCTGGGGAAAATAGGAACGCTCATACATTGTGAGTAGGACTGTAAATTGGTACAACACTTGTATTAGGTTGGTAGGTGTGCCATTACAAAGTGCCAGACACTAGGTGGCTTATAAGAACAGAAATTTATTTGAATTTATTTTCTCACAATTCTGGAGGCTACAAGTTTGAAATCAAAGTGCTGGAAGGGTTGGTTCCTTCTGAGACCTCTCTCCTTGGCTTGTAAGTGGCCATCTTCTCTTCCCTGTGTCTTCACATGGTCTTCCTTCTGTACATGTCTATGTCTTAATGTCCTCTACTTGTAAGGACACTAGTCATATTGGATTAGGGCCCACCCTAATGACCTCATTTCAACTTAATTCCCTCTTTATAAACCCTATCTCCAAATAGAGTCACATTCTGAGTAACTGGGGGTTAGGACTTAAACACTTGAATTTTGGAGGACACAAATCAAATCATAACAACCTTTATGGAAGGAAATAGAAGTCACTATAAAAATTACCAGTACATTACCCTTGTCCAGCAATTCCACCTCTGGAAATCGATCCTAAAGATAAAATGACATATATATGAGGATATTCATTTCAAACTTTGTTTATAAAAGCAAAGAGTTGGAAACAACCCATGTCCACAAATAGGGGATTATTTGAGTCAACTGTATTTCACCTACACCATGAAAAATTATGCAGCTGTAAAAAAATCAGGAAGCTCTCCATGCAAAGCTAAAGAGAAATCAACAATGATATATGAAGTGAGAAAAGGAAGGCACAAAACAGTTTAACAGCATGCTACATATGTATGAGAAATACATTCGTATTTTCTTGTACAGTATTTGCATAAAGAAACACTGAAGGCTAAATAACAACAACAAAAAACTAATAAAATTGGTTACTGATAGGGATGTATGGGGGCACAGAATAGAGGGGACAGACGTGGAATTGAGCTTTTCCATATATTCTTTTTTATATAATTTTCATTTCTAAATCACGTACTTTCAAAACAATTACAATTATTACACATAAAGTTTCCTAGTTCAGCCATGAAATTTCTAGTACAATATGAGACTAACTCTAATCTTTTTACTTTTGAGAATGGCTATTCTCAGTTTATCAAAGCTTCATCTAGGGTTTTCAAAATCGTGCTCCTGTGAAATAAAGAAAATCCCCAGGGGTTGCAAGTGTTTTCTTTCTTCTTTTTCTTTGAAGAAAGGAACCGAGTTTAAGAGGGCTAGAGTGAGTCCAGTTGGATTTGACGTTGACCAAATAGGAGGTAGCCCAGATGCTATTGATCATCAGCACACATGCCCTTGAGTGTGCATCAATTCAAGCAAACAGAAGTGTGCCCTGCTGGGTGGAGATGCCTGGATGGGGGTGGGGGGACCCGAGTGCACTGCCTCCAGCTAAGAGTGAAATTCCTTGAGAAAGCCCCCTTCCTGTCACAGAACTCACAGCACTCTGAGCCTGCTCGCAGCCCAACGGCCTCTCCGAGAATGCTACATTTAAAAGTGCAGTTTTTGGATGATTCCCAGAAGATTTTTGTGGTTGATGTAAGTGGAAATCACATTGCTATTATTCCTTTATTATTCATTCAATAATGGTCATTTGTGGACAGCCCATTAGCTGGAGATATTATGTCTTCTTTAGGACCGAAGGAGGACTGTAGGTTTTAGCTTTGGAAAAAGAAATCTGTATTTAATATCACAGTGTAGCTCATGCTTTCCCACTAACCTTTCTTCTAGAACTGGTTCTCTTTTCTCAAGGGTTAACAACAGCAAATCTAAATATATGTAAGAAGACAAAGCAGAAATAACTTAGTTGTCCTACCCAAAAAGGTATTATTGCTCATTGAAATAATTTGCCTGTGAGTCTCACCCCATGAATATTTGTGGGGAGAAAACTGTGGTTCTGAGGGAAAGGAGAAGGGGAACGCTACCCTCCTTTTCTGAAGAAAACCTATGGGGTTTCGGAGGGTGGAGGGCAGTGGGTAGAATTATGCAGTTGTAATGAGAACTTCAGGAAGTAATGACAAGTATAAGAGAGAAAAATAGGATAAGAGACTATTTAGTTTGATTTAGTACTTATAGTTCAGGGTTCTTCATATAATTCCTAGCTACAAGATGACTGATACAATTATACCTCATCTCTTCAAGAAAGAACAAATGTGTTAAGTACATCATTTGGAGCTCATCTTTCAGTATCTTAAGAGATGTACATTTTGATGTCAGGATTTACGTGCGAGCATTTGGAAATGTTCTACAATTTTATTGGAATCAAAAAAATGCTATTTGCTCTGATATTTACAGTAGCTACTAACAAGGAACAAATAGTTCATTTCCTTTGAAATTCATACAAAATGCTGGTTGTTTTCCTTTATACATAAACTGACAACTGCTCTTGGGTGTGTAGGTAACCTATTTTTCAAATAAGTATTTCATTTTTATTTGAATCATGTGCTTTGTGGGTGATGACTGCATGGTTTCAGCTGCTGTTTTGCTGTCTCCTCCTTTCACTTTTATTTGCAAAAGGCATTTCTAGCTCCACGGACCTGATGATTTGTTTTTGTAGCAAATAGCTTCCATTAGAGGTATGAGGCATTTCCTATTCTTTCTTGGAACTGTATTTAAGGGGTGGAAAATGTCTTTTGAGTAGTTTATCCATTTGCAGGCTGGTGGTGTACACTCACAGTGCTCCAGTACCTGAATTAGTGAGCTGGGGATTCAAAAGACACTGCTTTAGGCTAAATTTTTAATAGATATTTCAAGCTACTCAAAGAGAAATCTTTGACAAAAAGTGACAGAAGAGCTTTCTGAATGTACAGCTCAAATACAGATCCAATTAAATGGGGGGTGGGTGGGAGGCACAGTACCCTAGCTTCACAAAATTCACCTTCCGAGGAGCTGATTCTAGCAACTTGAAGCCAGCATGATTTGGCTTTAAGTCAGACTGTTCCTTCCAGCTGCAACACACCGTGTTCCTTGGGAAGATAATGGGAGAGATTTGATACCCAGCAATTTGGGTGTCACAGCATCTGATCCCGTTTGCTCTGTGGAGGGCTGCTCTGTAAGTAGCAATCGTGGCATTACCGAGAGTGGCAGTAGCACTAACTGTGGTCCCATGCGCAGCTTAGTCTTGAGGGAAATGGAACCTTAAGTTAGCATACGGCCATCTAACTGTATCTTCTCTCCTTAACAGTAGTAGACTGATAATCATGATGATGATAATGATAATGAAAATGATGATGATGATGATAATAGTAGTAGTAGAGGGTCGCCAATGGATAACACAAAAATTTAAAAAGCAATTTCACATCCATTAGTTCATTTGATCCTCCATTCCACCCTGTGAGTGAAAGTAGGGAAAAGATGAATGCAGAGCTGGGACTTCCAATCCAGGACTCTTCCCACGACCCCACGTACAATTGTATCCGAAGACTCATCTGTCAGTAGCCGCCTAGTCCTGTAATATTGCCACTGCACATTAGTTTCTGTGGCCCTCAAAGGGCATAGAATTTGGCATACAGTAAGGCTTTAATGACTGTTATGAACCAATTAGTAGAAGTCTCAAGAGGCATGTATCAGTCCCAGGGACAATTGTTCTTCAAGATAAGATTTAAGAAAATAATTGGTTGCTTGGGAGGAAATAATGGCATCTTGGGCGTTAGTGTTGCTTTTACAGAAGGTACAGTAGTAGAAATATGATGATCAGATAGAATAATGTCACCTGGATTAGGCTAATTGACATCCAGAACCCTTTATTCCACCCCCAGTAGCATTATCTTAGTGAGTTTGCTGGTGTCCAAGATCTGGCTCAGGACTACAGACTCAGAAGCCTGATTTGTCAGCACTCCACAAATCTGAAGTCAGAAACTGGTATTTTAAAATCAGGAGGCCAGTGTTACCATTTACAGTGGGACTGGGAACACTAGGGTTCTCTCATCAGTTACATAATATGCCAAAGGGCAGAAGAGTCAGATTGAAAGGAATTAGATCTATGATCCTAGTACTGAATAGCCTGATAATGCATCTGTCTCCACAAAGGCCCTGTCATTGACACCTTTTAAGTCACTTATTCATTCATTTAGTCATTTCATTAACAAATTATTATTGAGATCCTAGTATGTTCCAGGCCCTGTTCCGGGCACAGTCGACTCTACCATATGGGTAAGTAAAGTTCTTGAGCAAGGGAACACTCTCGCCTGGGCAGTGCTGGCTGGGAGCTGCCAACTTGGGCTTCAGTGATTCCTTTTCCTCTCATTGCATGGTTGACAAACTCCCTTTGCGATTGACATGTCTTTAATTTGTTAATGCCTTCAGTTAGATTACTGAGAAGAGCGTCTGACCCCTGAAATGTCCTGGTTTTTTGAAGCTTCTTTGCATATCTGTAATCTGAGACACGGGGTGCTGATATTTACATATGAACTCTCTGAGAATATTAGTCAAACTTTTCCTTTCTGAATTTCCAAGAGTCTTTGGGGATGCAGGATAGATATGGGACTCCAGAATTGCTGGAATATGCCCACCGAAGTTTAATCCAATGAAGAAAATCTGTTTGGTAAAAACCTCATCTTAGTTTTCAAGTCAATTTATTTGATGAAATTGATCACTGTTAAATATCAACAGCATCTCTAGTGTTGCACTTGGTAGGACTCTCCAGAATGATGATGGGAGTGGGTAAGCAGGAGGAGAAACGGAATAAGGTAACGATTTTAAAGATAACTGAAAATTCCCTGGTGGTCCAGTGGTTAGGACTCCATGCTTCCACTGCAGCGGACATGGATTTGATCCCTGGTTGGGGAACTAAGATCCCACAAGCTGTGTGGCATGGCCAAAAAAATTGAAGATTTTTGTGTTTTAGTTTTGCCTCTTTAACATGGGGACTGGGACTTTTCTGGATAGAAAAAGGGAGGATAAGACCAAAGCTAAGGCTTCTGAGCACTCAGAAAGAATAGAGAAGGTCAGGTTTCTAGCTTTACTAGGAACCTCCCAATAGCCACAGATACCAGTAGTAATAATGAGCATCCTTGGAGGGTGACCTCCTTTTAAGACTGAACTGTTTGCTTCTCTGAGGTTTAGATGGAGAGTTTTCAAAACAATAATCCCATCACCATACTTGACACAGTTCTGTCTGATATGCCTCCTGCCTGCTGCAGTTCTATCTTTGTAGAAGCATAGTGAAGGGGAAGAGCAGCTGTTGTTTGTGAATTCCCAAAAGCACATTTTTTTTTCTTTTTGCGGTACGTGGGCCTCTCACTGTTGTGGCCTCTCCCGTTGCGGAGCACAGGCTCCAGACGCCCAGGCTCAGTGGCCATGGCTCACGGGCCCAGCCACTCCGCGGCATGTGGGATCTTCCCGGACCGGGGCACGAACCCATGTCCCCTGCATCGGCAGGTGGACTCTCTACCACTGCACCACCAGGGAAGCCCCCAAAAGCACATTTTATTTTGATGGTTTTTGGAAGCTAAGGTCAAAATAAGAGGTTTGAAACATCTCAAGACTTACATTTACCTGATTGCTAAGTGACTGTATTGACCAGCACAGTGGGTACCTAGTGGCTTACCCAGTGAGAGAATATAGTGAGTCAGCTTACCCCATTCCCTTGGGAGCCCATCATAAAGGCCACCAGGCCTCATTTTCTGGAATGAGGCAGAGGGGAAGCATTGCCAGGACTGAGCACTATTCAAGCTGGATAAGAAAGCCAAGAACTGCTTAGTGATTTTTTTATTGGTAGTGGTATTTACCCTTGGGATATTTGTCCAGGAGCTGGTTTTTCAATTTATAATGATGAGGAATCTTTTGTAGTTTTGTCAATAGCAAAATAGATACCCCTCCCCTTCATAAAGAAAAACTCTTTCAACACCAGTGAAATGGAATTGCTCTGGTGTGGCAAAATGTACCTGGATTTGGGACTACAAAAACTGCACCATTTTAGGGGTGTGATCTTGGGCCAGTCACTTAACCCGTTATCTCCCTGAGTTGTGATATAAAGGATATAATGTATATTTGGAGTCTGATAAAGCAGGAAGAAAATTTGACTCTGCTACTTCCAAGCTGTGTGGCCTTGGGCAAGTCACTTAACCTATCTCGGACTTAGTTCTATCAATGCTAAAAACTTGGACTTGGGGTGTCAGGAAAAACTTTCCAAATAATATACCATTTAAGTTGCTGAGTAGGAGCTAAGGAGGTGAAAAGTGGAAGCTAGGGGGAAGGGGGTTGTATGGTGGTTACACAAGGGAAAGATTGAAGGCCAATGTGCAAAAGAGAACATGGCCCTTTCATGGAAAAAAAAAGGTCAGTGTGAGTGAAGAATGGAGTGTTGAAAGGAAGATGGAGAGTAGCTTGAATTCAAGGTGGAGCAGAGGTGGTCAGCAGTTATATCATTTGGGTCAAGTGGTATATATATGAAGTTTGGGCTTTATCCAGAAGGTGATAGAGAATCACTAAAGAGCTTAAGAAGCTCAAAATGGGGATATTAGCATCTGTTAACTCATTAATTTATGCATTCATTTGCTCATCCAATATTTAATGAAATATGCGTTCTAAGTGCTGGAGATGCCAGGTAGAATCGGAATAATAGTTTCAAGTTCAGTGGCTCCAATTTTAGATAGCCAGCCTCTATCCTAACACATATGCCCAAACATCAATATTCCAGCCCGATAGAGAATGGTGGAGACAGACAGAAAGGATGGATACAAAAGATGTTAATGGGGTAGAATTTCTAGAAGCATTTGATGTCAGCCTGGATACAGGAGGTGAGTTGAGGAGCCTAGATAACATCCAAATTTCTGGCTTAAGTAATGGTGTGGATGGTGGACTCCATTCACCAAGACAGAGAAACAGAATAAAAGGAGCAAGTTTAGGGTGGGCAAGGAGTTTTGTTTTGGATTTATTGATGGGAATATGGGAAGAGGAATATATCTGGATTTGGGCAGACCTGAATTCTAGTCTCTGCTCTAAAAAATTTTTTAAAGTTTATTTTATTGAAATATAGCTGACTTACAATGTTGTGTTAATTTCTGCAGTACAGCAAAGTGATTCAGTTATACATATATATATTCTTTTTCATATTCTTTTCCATTATGGTTTATCACAGGATATTGAATATAGTTCCCTGTACTATACAGTAGGACCTTGTTGTTTATCCATCCTATATATAATAGTTTGCATCCGCTAATCACAAACTCCTAATCCACCCCTCCCCAACCTCCCCTCCCGCTTGGCAACCACAAGTCTGTTTTCTATGTCTGTGAGTCTGTTCCTGTTTTGTACATATGGTCATTTGTGTCATATTTTAGATTCTACATACAGGTGATTTCATATGGTACTTGTCTTTGTCTGACTTACTTCGCTTAGTATGATAATCTCTAGGTCCATCCATGTTGCTGCAAATGGCATTATTTCATTCTTTTTATGGCTGGGTAATATTCCATTGTTTATATATACCACATTTTCTTTATCCATTCATCTGTTAATGGCTGTTTAGATTCTTTCCATATCTTGCCAGCTCTAACAATTTTAAGGTGTGGAACATTATGTGAGTCACTTCACCTCTCTGAGCCTGTGCGCTTATCACTAAAATTGCAATAATCATAGCACCTACCTCGTGAAATCATTGTAAAGATGAATGAAGTACCAGAGGTAAGGTTCCTGATGCAAAGAATGTGCTAAAAGCATGTTAATTCCCCTCTCCCTTGCTTAGAGACCTTTTTATTTCTATACTTTGCAAACCAACAGAGAACAGTCTTTCACCCTCAACCTGAAGTTTCTTTTGATAACACTTGATGTTGCAGCCCACCTCCAAGCAAAACAGAGCTGTGTTTCCCCTCATTTGCTCTTCCTCTGGGGCTTCCTGGGGTTAATTCATCCAGCTTTTCTGAGCGGCTTGCCCTTTGCTTAGTCAGCAGCCCCAGGGGATTTGCTCTTCCCCCCCCTGGAGTCATTAATCCTGAGAGGGTCCATAATAACTGTCTAGAGTTACCTAAAATTATGGTGGGCTTCCTTTAAGGAAGCAGATGGAAACAGCCAAACCCTTTATCTTTAACGACATTTAATTTAAAAATTTTTTAACTTGATACTTTAAAAAAAATTGAGGTATACTTTTCTTTTAAATTGAGGCATAGTTGATTTATAATATCATATTAGTTTCAGGTGTACAACATAGTGATTCACAATTTTTATAGATTATACTCCATTTGTAGTTATTATAAAATATTGGCTATATTCCCTGTGATGTACAATATATCCTTGTAGCTTATTTATTTTATACATAGTTTATACCTCTTAATCCCCTACCCCAATCTTGCCCCTCACCTTTTCCCTTTCCCCACTGAAAACCACTAGTTTGTTCTCTATATCTGTGAGTCTGTACCTCTTTTGTTATATTCACTAGTTTGTTTTCTTTTTTAGATTCCACATATCATATATCATATAGTATTTGATATCATATAGTATTTGATATCATATAGATATCATATAGTGATATCATATAGTATTTGTCTTTCTCCATCTGACTTATTTCACTAAGCATAATACCCTCCAGGTCCATCCATATATATATCACATCTTCTTTATCCATTCATCTGTTAATGGACACTTAGGTTGCTTCCATGTCTTGACTATTGTAAATAATGCTCCTATGAACACTGGGGTGCATGTATCTTTTCAAATTAGTATTTTTGTTTTCTTTGGATGTATACCCAGGAGTGGAATTGCTGGATCATGTGGTAGTTTTATTTTTAGTTTTTTGAGAAAACTCCATAGTGTTTTTCATAGCGGCTGCACCAATTTACATTCCCACCAACAGTGTTCAAGGGTTCCCTTTTCTCTACATCCTCGCCCGTGTTTATTTGTGTTCTTTTTGGTGACAGCCATTCTGACAGGTGTGAGGTGATATATCATTGTTTTTTAAAATATTTTTTATTGAAGTATAGTTGACTTACAATATTGTGTTAGTTTCAAGTGTACAGCAAAGTGATTCAGTTACACACACACGCACACACATACACACACACATATATTCTTTTTCAGATTATTTTCCATTATAGGTTATTATAAGATATTGACTATAGTTTCCTCTGCTATAAGTAGGTCCTTGTTGTTTACCTATTTTATATATAGTAGTGTGTATATGTTAATCCCAAACTCTTAATTTATCTCTCTCCCCCGCCTCACCCCTGCTATCCCCTTTGGTAACCATATGTTTGTTTTCTATGTCTGTAAGTCTGTTTCCGTTTTATAAATAAGTTCATTTGCATCATTTCTTTACATTCCACATATAAGTGATGTCATATGATATTTGTCTTTCTCTGTCAGTATATCTCAGTGTTGTTTTGATTAGCATTTCCCTGATGATTAGCAATGTTGAGCATCTTTTCACATGCCTGTTGGCCATCTTTATGTCTTCTTTGGAAAAATGTCTATTCAGGTCTTCTGCTCATTTTTTAATTGGGTTGTTTGATTGATAGTGAGTTGTATGAGCTGCTCATATATTTTGGATATTAACCCCTTATTGGTCAAATCATTTGCAAATATTTTCTCCCATTCAGTAGGCTGACTTTTCATTTTGTCCATGGTTTCCTTTGCTGTGCAAAAGCTTTTACGTTTAATTAGGTCCCACTTGTTTATTTTTTATTTTGTTTCCTTTGCCTTAGGAGACAGATCCAAAAAATATATTGCTACAATTTATGTCAAAGACTGTTCTGCCTATGTTTTCTTCTAGGAGTTTTATGGTTTCCAATCTTACATTCAGATCTTTAATCCATTTTGAGTTTATTTTGTATATGGTCTTAGAGAATGTTCTAACTTCATTCTTTTACATGTAGCTGTTCAGTTTTCCCAGCACCACTTATTGAAGAGACTGTCTTTTCTCCATTGTATATTCCTGCCTCCTTTGTCATAGATTAATTGATCAAAAGTGTGTGGTTTATTTCTGGGCTCTCTATTCTGTCCCATTGACCTATATGTCTGTTTTTGTACCAGTTGCATACTGTTTTGATTACTGTAGCTTTGTAGTGTAGTCTGAAGTCAGGGAGCATGATACTTCCAGCTCTGTTCTTCTTTCTCAAGATTGTTTTGGCTATTTGGGGGTTTTGTGTTTCCATAAATATTTTAAAATTATTTGTTATAGTTCTGTGAAAAATGCTACTGGTATTTTAATAGGGGTCGCATTGTATCTGTAGGTTGCCTTGAGTAGTATGGTCATTTTAACAATATTAATTCTTCCAATCCAAGAACATGGTATATCTTTCCATCTGTTTGCGTGGTCTCCAATTTCTTTCATCAGTGTCTTATAGTTTTCTAAGAATAGGTCCTTTACCTCCTTAGGTAAGTTTGTTGTTTTGGTGCAATCATAAATGGAATTGTTTCCTTAATTTCTTTTTCTAATACTTCATTTTTAATGTATAGAAATGCAACTTTACCAAATTCATTGATGAGCTCTAGTAGTTTTTTGGTGGCATCTTTAGGATTTTCTATGTATAGTATCATGTCATCTGCACACACTATATCTTGGTGTGGGCCTCTTTGGATTGACTATGTTTGGGACTTTCTGTGCTTCTTGGTCTTGGACACCTGTTTCCTTTCCAAGGTTAGGGAAGTTTTCAGTTAATATTTCTTCAAATATGTTCTCTGCCTCTTTCTCTCTCTCTCTTATCCTTCTGGGATCCCTATAATGCAAATGTTAGTACACTTGATGTTATTCTAGAGGTCTCTTAAACTGTCCTCATTTCTCTTCATTCTTTTTTCTTTTCAGCTTCAGTGACTTCCACTACTCTGTCTTCCAGCTCACTGATCCATTCCTCTGTATCATCTAGTCTACTATTGATTCCTTCCAGTGTATTTTTTCTTTCAGTTATCATATTATTCATCTCTATTTGGTTGTTCTTAACATTTTCTAACTCTTTATTAAAAACTCCTCACTTCTTGATGTTCATCCATTTTTCTCCTGAGTTCTTTGATGATCTTTACAATCATTACCTTGAACTCTTTCTTGGGTAGATTTCCTATCACCACTTCACTTAGTTCTTCTTCTGGGGTTTTATCTTGTTCCTTCATTTGGGATATGTTCCTCTGTTGCCTCATTTTGCCTAATTTGTTCTTTATTTCTATGTATCTGATAGGTTGGTTATGTTTCCTGATCTTGGAGAAGTGACCTTTTGTAGGAGATGTCCTATGCATCCGAGCAGTGCACTCCCCTCTAGTCACCAGCTATATGCTCTAGGGGTGCCCCCATGTGGCTGCGTGGGTCCTTCTGTTGTAGCAGGTTGACTACAATGTGTGGTTTCGTAGGTGTGGCTGGCCCTAAGTCTGGTTGGTTGCCAGGTTTTGCCTTGTGTAGAGGCTACTGGCTGCTGGTTGGTGGGGATGGGTCACAAGGTGGCTGTCTGTGGAACACCTGGGGCACCAAAGCTAGTGCTGGCTCACTGGAGTCAGGGTCCAGGAGATCCCAGGGCTGGTGCTTGACAACCACAGGGTGAAGCCAAGTCCTGGGGCTAGTGTTGGCCCATTGGTAGGCAGAGCTGAGTCCAGGGGTCTGGCTGCAGGACCCAGGGGTCTCAGAGCTGGTGTTGGCCTGCTGGTAGGTGGGGTCTGGGCTCATCTGGTCCTTGGGCTAGTGCTGGTCTGTTGGTAGGTGGGCTGTGTTGGCAGTCTGTGGTTGTCCTGGGGCTGGAGTCTGCCTGCTGCTGGTGGGTGAGGCTGGTCCCAAGGCTAGAACAGGCTTGCTGTTGGGCAGAGCCAAAGATCCTGGGGCTGGTGCCTGCTCAGTGGTGGGTAGATCTGGGTCCTGGGGTCTCTGGCTGCAGGGCCCAGAGGGTCCCAGGTCTAGTGCCTGTGCAATGGTGTGTGAGGCTGAGTCCTGGGCCCTCTGGTGGATAGGGCCATGTCCAGGGGTGGCTGTGGTCTCAGCTTGCTTGCTGGTAGGTGGAGTTGTGTCTCCCTGCAGTTAGATGTTTGGCCTGAGGCATCCCAGTAGTACTGGTGTTTACAGGTTGGTGGGGGTGGGCAGGGCTGGGTCCTGAGGCTAAGGAGCCAGAGGGAGGATTCCAAAATGGCATTTGTCTGCACCAGTCTCCACGTGGTAGAAGGACCTCCCAGAAATGGGTGCCGCCAGTGTCTATGTCCCCAGGGTGAACTCCAGTTGCCTCCTTCCTCTCTGGGCAGCTCTCCAAGATCAGCAGGTGGGTCTGACCCAGGCTCCTTTCACATTACTGCTTCTGCACTGGGTCCCAGAGCATGTGAGATTTTGTCTGTGCCCTTTAAGAGTGGAGTCTCTATTTCCCACAGCCCCTGGGTCCCCTGAAAGTAAGCCCTGCTGGCCTTCAAAGCCAAATGTTCTGGGGGCTTGTATTCCTGGCACAGGAACCCCAGGCTGGGCAGACCAATGTGGGGCTTAGACCCTTGGATCCTTGGGGAGAACCTCTGCAATTGTAATTATTCTCTTGTTTGTGGGTCACCCACCTAGGGGTATTTGTCTTGACTATGCTGTGACTCCACCCCTCCTACCTGTTTCATCATGATTCCTTCTTTATATCTTTAGTTATAGAAGATCTTTTCTGGTAGGTTCCAGTCTTTTTCATCGATAGTTAATCTATAAATAGTTGTAATTTTGGTGTGCCCATGAGAGGAGGTGAGATCAGGGTCTTTCTGCTCGGCCATCTTGGCCTCTAAGCCAGTGTGTTTAACTACATTTTAAATTACTCTGTGGTAGCTACTCATAGTAACACTAACACAGTTAATAATAATGATAACAACAATACTACTGACTACTAATCATGGATAGTATTTGTCAATAGCCTATGTTCTAGGTGAATTTTGCATGCACTACTTCATGGTATGTTCACACAAATCAAATGAGTGTCCTATCTAGGGTAGTTCCATTACCTGTCTGTGCCTTGGGCTTTCTCATCTATAAGATGGAAATAGTATTAATACCCATTCTATAAGATTGTGACAAAGGTTAAATGAATTAATATATGTAAAACACTTAGAACAGTGCTAGCAAGTGCTATAAAGGTATTTGCTACATTGATGTCTTGTGGAATTTGGCTCCAAATTTAGGTGGTGGATACACATCCTGATACTTATATCCAAGCAGCAATATTCCAAGCTGATGAGGCCTAGAACATTATTTTTATCTTTATTTTACTGGCATGTAAACCAAGGTGCAGAAAGGTTGACTTACCCAAGGTCACATTGCTATTTAAGTTAATGAGTGAGCTGGGGTTCAAGCCCCAGTCTGTCTAGTTTCAAAACCCTGGCTGAACAGAAACAAACTCACAGACATAGAAAACAAACTTATGGTTACCAAAGGAGAAAGGAGGGGGGAGGGATAAATTAGGAGTTTGGGATTAACATATACACACTACTATATATAAAACAGATAAACAATGAGGACCTACTGTAAAGCACAGGGAACTATATTCAATACCTTGTAATAACCTATAATGGAAAAGAATCTGAAAAAGAATATACATATATAGGTATATGTATAACTGAATCACTTTGCTGTACACCTGAAACTAACACAATATTGTAAATCAACTATACTTCAATTTTTAACAATTTTTTTAAAAAAATTGTTTGAAACTATGCATTTAAAAGCATTATGTTTGTATTGTGAAATATAACTTAAATATAAAGCATACATTTATGGAATAAGTTCACACTTCAGAAAAAAATAAAAAACCCTGGCTGGTCATTGGTTTGGTGGTGGGCTTGTGACTCGAGTGGGATTGCTATAATGTGTTGTAAAGCTTCCTGGTTTTCCAGGACATGATAACGTATCCTCTAGTTCCAAGCAGCCTGCCCCACACTAGTTGCACAATCACTGTTTGATGACAGACTGACCAACAGGCTGACCGTATCAGCTCATCCCTACCCCTCTGCCTGTACAAAGTACAATACTCCAAGCAAAGGAGCTTCTAAACCACATCAGAGAAAATCATCCTGGAGTCATAATGTCCCAGGCTAGCCAATGTTGACCATTTCTTTGCCAGGGATTTATTTTTCATTGCAGGGGGCCCCAGCTGCCTGATGAATGCCTTTGTTTAAACTCCTGAATTTGCTTTGCCCCTCATAGCCTAAGGTTTGTTGATTCAGAGAATAAATTGAACTGAAAAAGAAAGAAAGTGCTTGTGCTTTGTCTGGCCAGGGGCCAGGTGGAACTGTGGGCCAAATGTGGTTTAGGTGCTGCCTGTCATACCCCTCTAGGGCTCCCATATCGTATCTGCGGTCACCGGGCTGTCAGGCTGTTCTCCTGATGCTTGAGCTCAGAGGAGAGGCCTGGACTCAAGCCTTCCCACTCCACCCCTCTCCTGCCCCTTCTCTTCCCAAGCCCACAGCTGACAGGAAGAGGGAGCCTGAAGCCAAGAACATTCGAGGTGCTGGAGGTGGGGATTGGGGAACTCTCTTTGGAGCTGGGTGGGTGGCGGTTGGACGTTTGTTCAAGTCTGCACTCGTGGGAATCTCTGTGAAGGGTTTCAGTTAGTTGGGGCCTTGCCACCCCTTCACCTTTCAGAACAGTGCAGGGCCCCACCTGCTGCCTGGGTGCTGGGGAGGACCAGCTGAGGCTCCCTACCCTGTAGCAAGAGCTCTCTGCAGAACTTCTCTCAGAGTGAAACTTGCTCGAGGGCAAGATTCCTCTGGATTCTACAGGAGTTTCTCTCTTTCTATTAAATGTCATTTACTTTGTGTTTGCATCCTTATTTGACCAGTCACAAATACAAATATATTACACTAATAAGAGCTTAGCCTTAGCTTGTGGTTTAAGACAGTGCAGTTGTCACTTGCAACTTAGCGACAGAAATTCTTCAAACTGGCTGAGCTGAGTCCAATATCTTGGGGTCAAAAGGGCTTGGCTTGAGGGGCAGAACCACCCAGGAGGTGGCAGGACTGACCCAGCAATTTCCTAAAAGGACCTGGAGCAGGTTATCCCAGCAGCAGAGAGCGATGCTGGCCTTTGTGATACTGGGTGCCACTAAGCAGTTGTGTGCCAGACTGTCAGAACTGGAAAAGAAGCTCTACTGCTGAGAGATCCACCCTGAACAGATCATTGACACCACAGGAGGTAGGAAGGAATTGGCCAATGAAATGCCAGGGCAAGGCACCACAGGGAAGATCTGCTGAAGGCCGCAGAGCTCAGGAAGCATGCAAAGTGACAGGCGTTCAGGGGGGCACTTTTCTTCTCTGGGGGCTGAGGAACTCTCTGATGTATAGCTTGCCTGTTCTAAACACAGCTGCTATGCAAAAGTTACAATTATTACCCCCACAGAATCTTACTCCAGCCTCCTTTCCTTTATTCCCTGTCTTTCTCCTTACCCACTTCCTCCTTCTCTTCTGGGTCCAAGGTGTGGAGCTAGGGTGGAAGGGGGGGTCTGTCTGGGCTAGCTGACCCCAGGCCCTGAAAGCACTTAGGCATGGCGCCTCACCACTAATCGCTGGGCTTAGCTGTCTTAAACAAGAGGTCTTTTGTCCTCTGAGATTCCTTCTATGATGACGAAATTCACCTTTCAACAGACTTAAACAAAGACAAAGGTTCTCCAGAATTTCATACTCAGAATATTTCAAATGATTTCACGAGATCTGTCATAAAGTTACTGTCAATTGCCTTCAATGCTATGAGATACAATTTCCTGGCCTATGTTCCAGAAATTTCCACTTACATTATTTCATACAATCATTAGTTAATACGTGTGTTAAATAGGTATTACTATCCTGCTTCATTCATTCATCACTCACTTAACAACTTCTTATGAGCCCTCATTACTTCCATACACTGGGTTGGCTAATGAGGATGCAGAGAAAAATAAGAAATAGTACCTGACCTCAAAGACAGCATAGTTTAGTGGAAGAATCAGAATGTAAAAAACCAGGTACACTACAGTATGATCTATACAACGCAGTGGCAAAGAGTTTTTTAATGGCACAACAGGAGAGGGGCACCTAACACAGATTGAAGTGTGTTTGTTGCAGGGATGGTCAGACAGGTTTCCTTGGTGGCACAGTGGTTAAGAACCTGCCTGCCAATGCAGGGGACACATGTTCCAGCCCTGGCCTGGGAAGATCCCACAGGCTGCGGAGCAACTAAGCCCATGCACCGCAACTACTGAGCCTGCACTCTAGAGCCCATGAGCCACAACTACTGAGTCCACACGCCACAACTACTGAAGCTCATGCTCCTAGAGCCTGTGCTCCTGCATAGAGGGAGAAGATATCTAACCTGAGCCCGAATGACCAGTACTAATTATATAAGCTGAGAAGTGCAGAGAGTCCCATATAGGATAAATCCAAGGAGAAACATACCAAGACACATATTAATCAAACTATCAAAAATTAAACACAAAGAAAAAAATGCAGCAAGGGAAAAACAACAAATAACACATAAGGGAATCCTCATAAGATTAACAGCAGATGTTTCAGCAGAAACTCTGTGAGCAAGAAGGAAGTGGCAAGACATACTTAAAGTGATGAAAGGGAAAAACCTACAATGAAGATTACTCTACCCAGCAAGGATCTCATTCAGATTCAACAGAGAAATAACAAGCTTTACAGACAAGCACAGGCTAAGAGAATTCAGCACCACCAAACCAGCTTCACAACAAATGCTAAAGGAACTTCTCTAGGCAGGAAACACAAGAGAAGAAAAAGACCTACAATAACAAACCCAAAACAATTAAGAAAATGGTAATAGGAACATACATATTGATAATTACCTTAAACGTAAATGGATTAAATGCTCCCACCAAAAGACATAGACTGGCTGAATGGATACAAAAACAAGACCCATATATATGCTGTTTACAAGAGACCCACTTCAGACCTAGGGACACATACCCACTGAAACTGAGGGGATGGAAAAAGATATTCCATGCAAATGGAAATCAAAAGAAAGCTGGAGTAGCAATTCTCGTATCAGACAAAATAGACTCTAAAATAAAGACTATTACAAGAGACAAAGAAGGACACTACATAATGATCAAGGGATCAATCCAAGAAGATATAACAATTGTAAATATTTATGCACCCAACATAGGAGCACCTCAATACATAAGGCAAATGCTAACAGCCATAAAAGGGGAAGTCGACAGTAACACACTCATAGTAGGGGACTTTAACACCCTACCTTCACCAATGGACTGATCATACAAAATGAAAATAAATAATGAAAGACAAGCTTTAAATGATACACTAAACAAGATGGACTTAATTGATATTTATAGGACATTCCACCCAAAAACAACAGAATACACTTTCTTCTCAAATGCTCATGGAACATTCTCCAGGATAGATCATATCTTGGGTCACAAATCAAGCCTTGGTAAATTTAAGAAAATTGAAACCATATCAAGTATCTTTTCTGACCACAATGCTATGAGACTAAATATCAATTACAGGAAAAAATTTGTAAAAAATACAAACGCATAGAGACTAAACAATACACTACTTAATAACCAAGAGATCCATGAAGAAATGAAAGAAGAAATCAAAAACTACCTAGAAACAAATGACAATGAAAATACGATGACCAAAATCCTATGGGATGCAGCAAAAGCAGTTCTAAGAAGGAAGTTTACAGCAATACCATCCTGCCTCAAGAAACAAGAAACACCTCAAATAAACAACTTAACTTTACACCTAACACAATTAGAGAAAGAAGAAAAAAAACTCTCCAAAGTTAGCAGAAGGAAAGAAATCATAAATATCAGATCAGAAATAGATGAAAAAGAAACTAAGGAAATGATAGCAAAGATCAGTAGAACTAAAAGCTGGTTCTTTGAGAAGATAAACAAAATTGATAAACCACTAGCCAGACTCACCAAAAGAAAAGGGAGAAGACTCAAATCAATAGAATTAGAAATGAAAAAGAAGTAACAACTAACACTGCAGAAATACAAAGGATAATGAGAGATTACAAGTAACTATATGCCAATAAAATGGACAACTTGGAAGAAATGGACAAATTCTTAGAAAGGCACAACCTTCCGAGACTGAACCAGGAAGAAATAGAATATATGAACAGACCAATCACAAGCACTGAAATTGAGACTGTGTTTAAAAATCTTCCAACAAACAAAAGCCCAGGATCAGATGGCTTCACAGGCGAATTCTATCAAACATTTAGAGAAGAGCTAACACCTATCCTTCTCAAAACCTTCCAAAATATAGCACAGGGAGGAACACTCCCAAACTCAGTCTATGAGGCCACCATCAACCTGATACCAAAACCAGACAAAGATGTCACAAAGAAAGAAAACTAC
The DNA here is from genome assembly GCF_949774975.1 of Lagenorhynchus albirostris. Lineage (NCBI taxonomy): Eukaryota > Metazoa > Chordata > Mammalia > Artiodactyla > Delphinidae > Lagenorhynchus > Lagenorhynchus albirostris. The sequence goes on from NC_083116.1 coordinate 18,395,073, forward strand.
AGGCCAATATCACTGATGAACATAGATGCAAAACTCCTCAACAAAATACTAGCAAACAGAATCCAACAGCACATTAAAAGGATCATACACCATGATCAATTGAGGCTTATCCCAGGAATGCAAGGGTTCTTCAAAATAAGCAAATCTATCAATGTGATACACCATATTAACAAACGGAAAGATAAAAACCATATGATCATCTCAATAGATGCAGAAAAAGCTTTTGACAAAATTCAACACCCATTTACGGTAAAAACCCTCCAGAAAGTAGGCATACAGGGAACTTACCTAAACATAATAAAGGCCATATATGTCAAACCCACAGCCAACATCATTCTCAATGGTGAAAAATTGAGACCATTTTCACTACGATCAGGAAGAAGACAAGTCTGTCAACTCTCAGCACTATTATTCAACATAGTTTTGGAACTTTTAGCCACAGCAATCAGAGAAGAAAAAGAAATAAAAGGAATACAAATTGGAGAAAAAGAAGTAGAGCTGTCACTGTTTGCAGATGACATGACACTATACATAGAGAATCCTAAAGACTGTACCAGAAAAATACTAGAACTAATCAATGAATTTGGTAAAGTAGCAGGATACAAAATTAATGCACAGAAATCTCTTGCATTCCTATACACTAATGCAGAAAAATCTGAAAGAGAAATTAAGGAAACACTGCCATTTACCATTGCAAAAAAAAGAATAAAATACCTAGGAATAAATCTACCTAAGGAGACGAACAACCTGTATGCAGAAAACTATAAGGCACTGATGAAAGAAATTAAAGGTGATACAAACAGACGGAGAGGTATACCATGTACTTGGATTGGAAGAACCAACATTGTGAAGATGACGATACTACCCAAAGCAATCTACAGATTCAATGCAATCCATATCAAACTATCAATGGCATTTTTCACAGAAATAGAACAAAAAAATTCACAATTTGTATGGAAACACAAAAGATCCCAAATAGCAAAGGCAATCTTGAGAAAGAAAAATGGAGCTAGAGCAATCAAGTTCCCTGACTTCAGACTATATTACAAAGCTACAGTAATCAAGAAAGTATGGTACTGGTACAAAAACAGGCATATAGATCAATGCAGCAGGATAGAAAGCCCAGAGATAAACCCATGCACATATGGTCACCTTATTTTTGATAAAGGAGGCAAGAATATACAATGGAGAAAAGACAGCCTGTTCAATAAGTGGTGCTGCGAAAACTGGACAGCTACATATAAAAGAATGAATTTAGAACACTCTCTAACATCATATATAAAAATAAACTTGAAATGGATTAAAGACCTAAATGTAAGGCCAGACACTCTAAAACTCTTATAGGAAAAACTAGGCAGAACACTCTATGACATAAATGACAGCAAGATCCTTTTTGACCCACCTCCTAGAGAACTGGAAATAAGAACAAAAATAAACAAATGTTACCTAATGAAACTTAAAAGTTTTGCACAGCAACGGAAACCATAAACAAGACTAAAAGACAGCCCTCAGAATGGGAGAAAATATTTGCAAATGAAGGAACTGACAAAGGATTAATCTCCAAAATTTACAAGCCGCTAATGCAGCTCAATATCAAAAAAAACAAACAAACAACCCAATCCAAAACTGGGCAGAAGACCTAAATAGACATTTCTCCAAAGAAGATATACAGATTGCTAACAAACACATGAATGAATGCTCAACATCACTAATCATTAGAGAAATACAAATCAAAAGTACAACGAGGCATCACCTCACACCAGCCAGAATGGCCATAATGAAAAAAATCTACAAACAGTAAATGCTGGAGAAGGTGTGGAGAAAAGGGAGTCCTCTTGCACTGTTGGTGGGAGTGTAAATTGATACAGCCACTATGGAGAACAGTATGGAGGTTCCTTAAAAAGCTACAAATAGAGCTACCATATGCCCAGCAATCCCACTACTAGACATATACCCTGAGAAAACCATAATTCAAATAGAGCCATGTACCACATGTTCATTGCAACACTATTTACAATAGCCAGGACATGGAAGCAACCTAAGTGTCCATCGACAGATGAATGGATAAAGAAGATGTGGCACATACATACAATGGAATATTACTCCGCCATAAAAATAAACAAAATTGAGTTATGTGCAGTGAAGTGGATGGACCTAGCGTCTGTCATACAGGTTGAAGTAAGTCAGGAAGAGAAAAACAAATGCTGTATGCTAACACATAGACACGGAATCTAAAAAAAAAAAAAAAAGAGTTCTGAAGAACCTAGGGTCAGAACAGGAATAAAGATGCAGATGTAGAGAATGGACTTGAGGACACGGGGAGGGGGAAGGGTAAGCTGGGACGGAATGAGAGAGTGTCATGGATTTATCTATACTACCATATGTAAAATGGATAGCTAGTGGGAAGCAGCTGCATAGCACAGGGAGATCAGCTCAGTGCTTTGTGACTACCTAGAGGGGTGGGATAGGGAGGGTGGGAGGGAGGGAGACCCAAGAGGGAGGAGATATGGGATATATGTATATGTAAAGCTGATTCACTTTGTTACAAAGCAGAAACTAACACTCTATTGTAAAGCAATTATACTCCAATAAAGTTGTTAAAAATACAAAAGAAACAAAAAAAAAAGGCTGCTGCATAAGCAGTCAAAATAGAGGCTCCACTCAAAGTGGCACCTGCCCCGCAAATATCAACCCCATTGCCCACTAGCCCACAATTACTACTCACTTCCTTTCCAGCCTAAATAGTAATGATACTAGCTAATATATATCAAAAGAATGTTTATCATTTACTAGGTACTAATGTAAATTTTACATATATTAACTCACTGAAACCCTCAATGGAGTATCCCTGTTTGACAGATGAGCAAACTGGGCAGAGAGGTGAAGTAGGTTGCCCAAAGTCACGGAGTAGTAAGTGGTAGAAACAGGATTTGAATGGGGCACTCTGGGTTAAGAGCCCATGCACTCGACCACTATAATCTCTTTAATGTTTGTTTTTCAAGAGCCACTGTGTTGGAGTTATCTCGGCATTTCACATCTTAAGCAGTTAGCTCTTGTGTGTGTTGGGAGTGGTGATGCAGACACAACAAGGTTGGCTGTTTCAGGGAAAAACTGACCCGATGTAAGGAGGACCTGCAAGAGCTGTTGGGGAGCTTTCAGGGGACAGCTGAACAATGGAAACGGTTCAGAGACATGGACAGGGTTAGAACGATAAGGTATAGGGCATCTGAGAATTGCATGAAGCCAAAAAAGCTAGGTCCTTCTTTGGGGCTCAACGTGGAGGGGGGTTATGCACCCAAAAGGACACAGTAGGTTCTCTTAATTCAGTGACATCAGTGACAGTCTGTCGTATGGTCTGTAGTATAGTTAACCAGAAACATAGTAGATGCTCAATAACTATCTGCTGAAGGAATGAAAGATTGAATTCTCTCATTTCGATGAAAGAATACCATGCCTTTCTTTCTTGTACATTAGAATTTTAGATGTGCAGTATTTAATAAAATATATGAATTAACATTTTTCTGGGCTTGGTTGTGCTTGTCCCTGAGTACAGCTAGAGAATCCCAGACAACTGTTTTGAGTTACACACCCTAACCATAGATCCACCGTATTGAAGTAGCCTTGTGGAGGGAGGACGGCAGTGTTCTGCAAACCTGGTATCAGCCCAGACTAAGCCAGACTGAGAGGAGTATGCTACTCTTAGGCTTTGGGTTGTAGAGCCTAAGTCGCCCCAAGGCCCACAGGAGGGAGTTAGCACTCAGGACTTCCATGACTGTATGCCAGTGTAGCTGGGAGGAAAGGGATAAAAGGCTGCAAGCAGGCCCAGGAGTTAAGTTATATTGCTAAACCACAATCTTCATGAAATACCTATGGTGTGCACAACAGAGGTGGAGACTACTCAAGGGGAGAGCAGAGCTGAGTGGAGCCTAGCCCATGGGCATTGTAGGTCCAATCCAGAACCAAACAGCAAGAACCCAAGTAAACAGACTAAGTGAACAAGGGTCAAGAACTCAGGCAGATGTCTGCATAGGGAAAGAGGAATGAAATCACAGGTCCTGAGTGACTTCTGCAAGAGTGGAGCTTGGCAAGAAGCCAAGTTGAGACTCAGGCAGGAAGCCCTTATAGGCTTCTTGCTGGGGGGCAGAGCTGGTCCCTTAACCTAGTCCACAGGTGTTGACAAGCATGCACACCTGGCTAACGTAGGGGTGTTGAAAGGGTGGGGGAATGAGACACTTCATGACAGACAGATTAGCCTGAGTGATGGCTCAGATGACCACTCATTTTGCTACTCAGAAGTCCTTTAGAGGTTCATTTATTTTTCAATTTTCTTTTTTTTCAAAATTTGATGCTAAGATTCTTTTGTTTTAAACTGAAGTGTAGTTGATTTACAATGTTGTGTTAATTACTGCTGTACAGCAAAGTGATTCAGTAATACATATATATACATTCTTTTTTTATATATTCTTTTCCATTATGGTTTATCATAGGATATTGAATATACTTCTCCGTGCTATACAGTAGGACCTTGTTGTTTATCCATTCTATATATAATAGTTTACGTCTGCTAACCCCAAACTCCCACTCCATCCCTCCCCCAACCCCCTCCTCCTTGGCAACCACCATTCTGTTCTCTATGTCCTTGATTCAGTTTCTGTTTCATAGATAGGTTCATTTGTGTCATATTTTAGATTCCACATATAAGTGATATCACATGGTATTTGTCTTTCTCTTTCTGATTTTTTTTTCAAGTTTCAAATCCAGCTTCTATATATGACAGAACATAAATTCATTAGAATATTCTGGTAAGCACAAAGAAGAAAATAAAATGCAAGTATAATCCCATCATCCAGAATTTAACATTCTCATGTATATTTTATACATTGAAATACTACTTTCTTATGGAACCCTAAACTCCACATGTGTCTCTTGATTCCATTTAACTTGGAATAGTTTCTGAAATATTTTTTTAAAAGATTTTCTGTTCAGCCAGCACAGATTCTCCATAGTAACCCTGATACATTGGGTTTCATGGCCTCTTATTAAGTAGACATTTTAAAAGGAATTATTGTTTAATGGCTTCTTTATAGAGTTTCTGTGAAATTCACAACCTGTCAGAACAGAGTGGCCTCCAACCTGCTCACAGCCTTGCTGGGCAACATAGTGAACACTTTATAAACGGAGTAAAACTGATTCTAGAAAGAAGAGTCAGGAATGTAGAACAATCAAGGAAAGGGAGGCTAAAGAAGGAGAAACATTGGAGTAATAAGCAGAAGAAGAGAAAGGTGAGTTAACAGTACAGTCGAAAGTTGAGAAAAGATGGTAAAGAAAAAAAAACAGTGAACATGAAAGGAAAGAGTGAATCAAAGAAACAAGTTTAGGTGTTTATCTCTTTTTGTTGTCCTTCATACACCTAGATATTAGTTTTCCCTTTATATTTAAGGACAGTCTGGTGTAATAAAATGAGCCCATTACTGGAGGCCAGAAGACCTGGGTTCCAATCCCAGATCTGCTATTAACCTGCTGGAAGATCTTGGGCAAGTCTCTTCCTTTGTCTGGATCTAAATCTCCCCACTTATAAAAGGAAGGGCCCGGATTATATGACATTGAATGATCTCTGCTGTGTCCTGAATGTCTCAGATTGATAGATATGCACAGAATGTTTTATCAACCTGAAGTTTAAAAGAAAAGGCCGACTACCATTTGGAAGCTGGTTGTGCATCACACACAGCACGTGGATTTAGTGCTAAAGCATTAAGTGGAAACAAACAATTATAATTGTTTTAATTACCCGAGTAGCTAGTAATTTCGACAGGACTTGGGAGCACTGGTTTGAGAATGCCATTATTACACTGTCACTTTTGAACAGCTTTTCCAATGTAGGCATGGTAATTTCAATGTCCCAGGAGTGGGGGCAAGATTGCTATTAGGGTGGTAATCGTGTTTTGTTTTGTTTTTTTCTTTTTTCTTTCCTTAGTATGAAGAGCAATTCTGAGCAAGGAGAGTCTCTTAGACACATTCCAGCAAAGCGTATGAATCAGATGGAACATGTCCAGATCATTGCCAAACCAACCTAAGGCCTCAGGCAGTAATACATCATTCCCTTAGAGCTTGAAAAGGGTGTCTGCTAGGAAGTATCATCTATCAGGGCCTAGACGAGCTCTCTGACTCCCGAGTTCCCTTCTGAACTTAGTTTAATCAGTATCAACATGGCTGCAGGTAAAGAGGGTGGTATATAGGTATAACTGAATCACTTTGCTGTACAGCAGAAATTAACACAACATTGTAAATCAACTCTACTTCAATAGAAAAAAAAGGGGCGGGTGGTCAGTCAGCTGCTCAGGTTGATCCTTCAGGACTCCCCTAGGACAGCCACGTGGGCCGGAAATCTTTCTGAGCTGTTAATCTTAAGCAACTTTAAGCCTTCCATCAATCACACAGGTAGTACTTTGAACTGCTTTATGTTTTCAGAAATAAAATAAAAACCAGTTGTAATTTGGTGTGAATTTCACATGTGCACAAGCAACTACAAGGCTTGTTCTCTCTGCTTACCACCACCAGGAAGTCTTAAGTACCCATTTAAACTGTTCTTCCCTCCGGGGTTTATTGCTGAGTCCTCTGGGCTCTGGGGAAAGGGCCTCCTTCGACATCCTACTTATTCTTTGTTCTTTGATGTGTCTAACTGCACCTTGCTCTCTACCAGATGCTGAAAGACTAGACTGCCTGCAGAGAGGGCTCCATTTTAGAATGAACTGCAGCTACCTGGTAATTAGCCTCTCACCACTCTCAGCAGTTCTCTTTTTACCAGGAGTTGAACCCCCGGGAGGGTTATAGCTTGGCCAGTAATTTCTTCTGCCCTGCCCCAAAGGAGCTCTGTTTCCTAGTTCCCCGGGTCGTTTACACAGTGTAAATTTTGAAAGTATGTCCAACTTCATTTTTAGAAAACTGGTTGCATCTGACTATATTGGTAGATGAATAAGATATGTGTCGGATTTTTGCTGTTGTTTGTTGCAATGTCAGGATATTTGCATTAAAATATTTTTTTAAATTTATTTATTTTTGGCTGCGTTGGGTCTTCGTTGCTGCGTGGGCTTTCTCTAGTTGCAGGGAGCAGGGGCTGCTCTTCGTTGTGGTGCGCGGGCTCTAGGCACACAGGATTCAGCAGTTCTGGCACGCGGGTTCGGTAGTTGTGGCACATGGGCTTAGTTGCTCCGCAGCATGTGGGATCTTCCCAGACTAGGGATGGAACCCTTGTCCCC